>NC_135698.1:15400534-15480509 GCF_964276395.1 Gasterosteus aculeatus
CTCACAGCTTCTTCCTGCCTCACCTGGTAATGAGGCTCATTACCACTCATTACCTCATTACCTCCAATCAGTCGTGGTCTGTTAGTGTAAAGACGTGTTCTCCAAAAGGTCCGGCTTCAAACCTCAATCAGGGGATGGGGAAGCCGTTGAAGTATAGTCTCATACTAGTGACCTCCATCTTCTTCAGACTGCCCCCTGCCCCCCCACCCCCCCCCACGGCTTTCACTTCAGCAGCTGATCTTTGTCCACCTCCTTGTTTCTTTGCCACCGGCTGCTCGTCTCAGACGGGGAAATCCTTTGTCCCCCAAACAAAGACTCACCACATGCACTAATCGGGTCTGGGAGCGAGACCTGTCTGCATGCGTGTCTGTGTCTGTGTGTGTGTGTGTGTGTGTATGACACATACTCAGGAAGTGAGTGTGGCCTATCATGGAAAAGATTGTGTGAGAACGACAGCGCTGTGTTGAAACAAATCCGAAAGTTGTGGCGCGATGCGTAGGCCGGACGTGGGCTAGTCCTCAGAGGAGGAAGCGGGTGTGAGAAGTGATAGATACCATGACTAGACACACAATGAGGAGAAAACAAACACCATTAAGTTCATTTATGCCCCATTTACACCACGCGATCATCTGTCACCGCAGATTACCAGGGGATGCCCTCATTATAAACATACATAAATCTCGGTGAGGCTCTAATCCAGGCACTGCACATATTTAATGTTATTATTGGCTGTAAATGTTGGTCCCAGAGCGCCACAATTAACCTCATGGTGAGAAGAAGCAAATTGCTATTTATTTCCAGGACAAATGACTCTGTAGTAGTCAAAGGTTTGCTTTGGCTCCATGTCATTTTGCCCCCGTTGATCACCTCATTTCAACTCAACAGAAGTCGGATGTTGATGAAGCTTAACTTAAAAAGTAAGAGGTCGACCTTCAGAGGCGTTCACTGGTGTGACGCAGAAACGCAACCCTGCAAGACGGACTCATCGGAATGGGTTTGAGATTAACGAGCTGGAACAGCAGGAGCTGCAAGGCTCCTGCTCGCAGATAACAGCCTCATGCTTCCTCCCCTTATCGCGCTGATTCTATCTGCACTGGGGCAGGACCGGGGCAGCACACAAACACACACGACTCCCAGCACGCAAGGCCTGTGACAACTCATTCAGTACGTGCTGTCCTCTGGGTTCTAACCCCACTGTAGGGGGGGGGGGGGGGGGGGGGGGGGGGCTGTGGTTTTGTGTTGATTGGACAAAAAACATAGTATTCCAGAGAGTCCCTTAAGAAAACCTCTCAGTTTACTCCAGCAGGGACTGAGGGTTTGGTTCTGACCGCGGTGGGACCGGTCTCTGGTGGATCCAGACCTCAAGGCACTGATGTCAAGCGTTAACAACTGTTTAGAAATCATTTTCTATGTAATATAGAGACTGAGACATAATCAGTTACAAATTCCTCACAGTTGACTTTGAATATGCTTAAAACCTGGGGACATGACAAAGCGTGTCAGGTAGTCCTTTGCGATCGGCTATTGCGATACTGTACGAAACCCAAAGGTCAGAAACTAGGTGAGCTTCATGGTTTTCTTGCAAAAATGACTCGATGGAGAGTAGAGGCAACTATTGTCAAGTTCACACAGAAACGGTAAACAAACCACAAAATGTGTGTTTATGTTTATAGAGGAAGATCTTAATTACCCTCTTACCTTCCGGGGGGGTCTGTTGTGGGGAGGGGGGGGGGGGGGTTCTGGTCTCTGCTAACGGAGCCGTCTCCACCGCCCATTTACACCCCATTCACATGTTAATAACGAACCATTTACACCTACAACACGCGGCCGAATGGGCAGCACACGTGCAGACGTACATACAAACACACTGATGCAGACAAGTAGGCCGCACGTTTCCTGTGTTGTGTAAAAATAACGTGTGCACACTTGTTTCCTATTGTGGGTTTTTGTGATTCAACTCTGTCTAAGAGGCAACTAAACGGCACTCACGCCAGCGGAACAAATGACCACAGTCGCTGTTTTCAAATGTGTTTCAAAAAATGGAAACTGAAACAAAGCAAAATAAAACGTCTGGAAAGGTACTTTGTTAGGTTTTGACGAGGTTTCGTAAAAACTACAAAATTGGAACAAAACAACACATGATCTTAAAATACCTGGTTCACACGTGACATAAACTGATGCATCCTGGGTGAGAGCCCTTGTTTTTTTTACCACCCTGACATCCTCCACACGCAAAATTACAGTTATTTTGTGATACAAACTATTACAGGGCACTCGCTCATAACTGGTTAGATGCATTTGACCAAAAACGGATTTCCAGGGAGGTTCCCTCCGGCTGACACGCACACAGACACACACTGAGGCTGGTGCAGACAATGATGGCTCCGTTGTTATCAACAGCTCCATCACTGTGTCTCTGCTCTGCATCGCCTCACAACTGTGCTGCTCCTTTATCTGTGTGTGTCTGTGTGTGTGTGTGTGCTACAACATGAGTGCCTTGTGTATAAAGTCTTTGGTCGGCTTCAATAAAGAGTCGCGATCACATGCTGTGTGTGTGTGTGTGTGTGTGTGTGAGACCCACAGAGAGGATTTCCCCTCACTGGGAGTACACTTCCCTTTGCCTTTGGCACATTTCTGTCATGTGTAGAGACAAACAGGCCTCTTTCACTGTGTGAAGCACTTGTTGTGGAACTATTTTCTTACTATTCTCTAACTCACTGACTTTATCTATCTGACTCGAGATGGTGAGCCACACGTCCTCACAGACCAGGGACTTTCAGTGACACACACCCATAGAACACACTGGAGATCTGGATTCTTCAATTCACAGACATTTATTGGAGCATGTGATTTACATTTCAGCTCGTTGTTTTCTGAGGACGGGAGAGTTGGCCTATCATTTGGTCCACTGCCATCTGACAGCTTTAATGAGTAGATGTGTATGTGTGTTATTTTGTGATCATCTTCAGCCTGAAACCATGTTCTCCGGAAAAAGAGGAGCAAAATGTTGGAAGCAAATACATCCACATCATCTGCATACAGAGGGATTTTTAGTAAGATCTTCAATAATAAACACAGATACATTCTGATTTATAAACAATAGATCATTATAAAAACTCAACAGAAAAAGGATTATAAAAAACATGTTGAATTAATATCTTTAGTAGTGTTTATCTGGAGTCGACGTGAAATTAGACAGATACATGTGAAAAGAGATCATCATCTTCACAATTTGTGTACACATCTTTTACTATATGTGTAAAACGTATTCACCTGGATTCATATAAAGTTTATGGTTTCATGTCCAAAATCCATCAGTTTCACTCGGGAAGGGAAGATGGGAAGAAACGCTTCTTTCCATCGCTGCCCACAACCACGAGTTCACGCTGCAGTTTCAAGTGTGTGCTGTGAGTTTTCCAGAAGCATGAGCAGGTGAGGGGAAGTCAAGGTGAGTTTCTCAAACGAACTCCCGCCGCGCTGCACTTCGGCCCACTGTGGTCGAGCGAAAACAGGAAGCTGGATGGCGTCCTTCGAGAGCGGGCAAACAAACAGGCCCGACGGAAGCGGACGAGGACGAAGAAAACAGGAAGCACGGATGGGGGGGGGTGAAGACAGTTTCTCCAGATTTGACCTGTGAGTTGTATCGCATGACGCCTGTGTGCTTTTGGTGGTATTTCTCACCCTTTCTTATTATAACAGATTAAAACACGGACAGTCAGTGTAAGACGTGAGGGGAGAAGGGCCGGGAACCATCGGATGAAAAACTTACGGGTGGATTTGAGAAACAATTTGTCCAAAAAAGCTTGTCTCTAACTAACTCAATGCTATGAAAGGGAAAATCCCCAATCATTAGTATACCATTAGCTAACTACATTTCAATTTCTTTCTCTGAACGTCTCACATTGTGATTTGCTGAGACGCCCTCCTGGTGTCAGGAGAGATTTCGTATCATTTACATTCCAACTGATGATTTGCATCGGTACAAGATAATTATCATATCCCATTCACCCATGTGTTGCTCTGGGTTTCTCTTTGTAATTGCCCTCAATCGCTAATTAATTGCTGATGTTGATGTTGAAGGCCTTCAAGTGAACCGCATCCTCCAGGCTTTCAATGTGAAACGTCCTCAGGAAGTAAGTTTCATTTAGTGTGAGTCCAGTTATGAAGGACACGCCCCTCTGACGACCGGTTTCTTTTATGTGTGGAGATGATTTCACCACTTCACTGCCCTATAAAGAGACTGGTGGGAGTCCTGATTTTATTAACTCCAATTTCAAGGGAATAGAAACCCAATATCTTCGAAACATTCAGATTAACCCAAGATTACGATGTCTGTTAGCTGTGAATATAAAGTACCAGCAAAAGAAAAATAAATACAATATGCTGCTATAACTCATCTGTTTCCATACATGCACAACACTCCCGAACGAGAAGTTCAGGAACTTGCACAGTGGAATTCCCGAGGATCCTTTTTTACATTTTTCCATTTGTCTATTTGCCATTCGTCTTTTTTTTTTTCCCCGCTTTGCAACCTCCACTTCTTCTTCCCTGGAGGATCGCAGCCATGTGTGGAGCTCCGTCCACATCAACTACAGCCCCGCAGAAGTATTTGTTTTCTGTACGTTGTAAGTGACAAATCTTTGCATACCCGCCTTTATTTGTTAAATGTCACTGGAACGAGCGCCAGGCAGGGCGTTTGCGCGGAAACACACGGACACACTATATCCACACAAGACACTTTTGTATCAAGTCCTTCTACTATCTCGCCTCTGCCATTGTTTATCTGATACGGCGCCATTCAATTCCCATCGCAATGTGAGCATTGGCAGACTTAACATCAACTCGATGACTTAATCAGACAACAGCTGCTACTGAGACAACAAGTGCAAGTGTGCAGATGCTGATGTGTTAGAGCCAGACAACAGGGGGTGTGTCCACTCCCCGAGTCCTTGGCGGGGACAAAAGCTCATTGTCCAAACTGCAGCATAAATCAGGTGTACGAAGCACCGCTAGGCGTCTAAACCTGGGAATGTTGCCGTTTAATGTAGCTGCGCTATCAGCTGTTTTGTGTTTTTTTTAATCACCGCACATTTTGGTTTTATGACTTCTTGTTTTTATTTTATGACTTTGTTCCAGGCTAAAAGGAAAATGAATCTAAAACAAAAAGGTTCAATAGTCCAATTACCCCCGTTGTTGTGGTTTTTCGTGTCTCAGATTCCCCCTGTTACTTTTTTTATGTCACAGCCCCACTGCCAGAGCCTTGTGGGGGGATGTGGTTGTAAAATGCTTACAACACAACGGCTCTTTTACCTCCTTCAAATGCGTCCGTGTCCGGTACAGAAGCGCAAAAAAAACAACACTTAAGCTAGACATAAAACCTCTTGCATTAGAAAAGACATGAAGGAGGTCAACCAGAGCTCCGTCACATACCACAAAAAGAAACAGCAACGGCGCGTCAGGAAATGAGTGGAGACGGACGAGTTGAGACAAGAAGCCCTCGACAGCTGTTTGGCTCCCACGCGCACACGTCGACGCACGTGTATCCTCGCGTGGTCTCGACCTTCCCATGCGAGTATGGCTTGAGTATGGGAGGAATGTGGTAAACACTGGGAAAGGAAGGAGGCCCACGAAGCAGCGTGGGTAATGACCCCCCCAGAGTAGGGATGATGGGACGGCGAGCAGGATGAGGGCCATTATGTGGTTGTTTGCTGCTGATTTGCTGGTAGTCGTGTGACCTTAAGTGAGGAGGCCCCTGTAATTAGGCCGCTGCTGCAGTTATTTCTGCGCCCATCTGGCTGGGGGGACAAACCCAAGAGTTGCATGAGCACTAAGGTGCAGTTGGAAGTTGAAGGCTTGAAAGTGTCTTGAGTTTGGCATTTTGGTGATTTTTGTGCACGAAACAGCACAACTAACAGGCTAGTGCTATTTTTATCCTACAATGTTTCCAAGACACTCACAGCGAGGTCAAAAGGAGTGTGTTGGAATCGGCTGCCCGGCTTGTTAAGTCCAACTGTGCACACAAACTATATGGCCAAAAGTATTTGTGCATAGGGCTTGTCCAAACTTTAAATTAAGAAAACACGAGTCTCCAATCCAAAAAGTTTACACATCCTATAAGCAGGAAAAGCGGGGGGTCTGCTCTCTACAGAAAAACAAGAACAGACTCTGCCCGACTTGACCCCTCCACCCCAATGTAGCGTAGCTGTGGGCCACCCAGGCTGTCACTCTCACATACACACACACACACACACACACACACACACACACACACACCATGGAGTGGATCACCATTGTTCAGCTGTCTGGAGTCGGTCCAGGCGAACAGGCCTCGCTCCACTCCATCCCCATCACAACAATTAGCGAAGGGACGACCTTTGACTGACTGAGTGGAGGGGAAGAGATGAGCTCCAAGGAACTCCAAAGGATACAAAGCCAAGAGTCTTACACGCTCCTAAAAGTAGACAATAACCAGGGTTTTTAGGAAGAGAGAGGTTCATCTTGCTAAGAGGATGTGGTCTCTCCATTGAACTGCTCCAAAGTCGAGATCAAAGACACAAAGGTGATCTAACGACTTCAGTCAGAGCCGCTGAACCCAAGGAAACCCAAAAGGAAACAAAAGGAACTGAGAAAGACAGGTTGAATATCCTCAAATGAAAATGTTAAAACAACATGTTGAAGTACTGACCGTCTGAAGAGCAAAACAAAGTCTCACATGTGAGTCACCTGACCTCCAAACCAGACACTGCGTTGTACCATTTTCATCATCTGAGATCTGCAGCGTCGGCGCTTCGGATCCACCGACCCGACTCCCCTCTCCTCCCCCCAGCAGCCGTGACGCTGACGCACAGCGAGCAGACGGACGCCTTGCACTGAGGGCCCGAGACACGGCGACCACTACCGTCACCACTTGGCGACCACTACCGTCACCGCTTGGCGACCTGGGCCTCCGCCTGTCACCGCTCACACGCAGCACGTGTTGGCCCCACAAAAACACAAACATGCGAACGGTCCAAATGCGTGAACCCGTCGTCGTTATGGTGACACAGATTACGGTCATATGGCGACCAAGAATTCGTTCCACCCCATAAACAGCCGTGTCTAGTCCGGCATACGCCATGTTCACCAATCCAAGGGATAATCGTCCCGCCGCCCCAACATGTAATCCGTTCTCACTGTGACGGACAAGCTACAAACATCCATAATCCTCGGAACCAAGGCCAGTTATATGGGATTTGAATAAAGCCTGGGATTGCAGTACCTCCCCTGCCCTCCCACCCTCCACCTTACTCCCATCAGACCTGACTCTCAGCGTAACCGGCACTCCCTGGCTCCTTCAATCCCATCAGCCCCAGCCCAGGGCCAGCTGCCCACAGCTCTCGTGTGTGGCTGTGGCGTCTTAAGGGATCTCCACGCCGCTTCAGCTGAGAACGGCTGAGCGCTGGCAGCGCCCCTCCACCACCCCAACCCCCCTCCAAAGATCAAAACGTCACTATCGGCCGGCTGCTGGCTGGCTGGCGCTCCGCCTGCTCGGCACAACGCAGCAAGCTGCTGGGGCAGGAGGGGTTGTGGGTTACTGTACCAGAGATGACTGTGTGTGCGATAGGCTGCCAGGAGGAGAGGGAGGGAGGGGAGAAGGAGGGGGAGGGGGGTGGCGTGGATCAATGTGTGGAGTGTCTCTGGTTTGTCGACTCCTCAAAGGCCTGGTCTTATCTCGCCCGTGAACTGGTCTCAGTTTGGTGGTCTTGACTGTGTGGCGCTCACTGGAGTACTTGGGAAGAACAGGTTGCACCTTTAGAAACGTGGACCGTTAAGTTCATTCAGTGCACCTGAGTCCCGGTAAAGGTTTCTCTGTGTGCTACGCGTTGGGCTTTTCCGGAATCTCCCGATGCACGTTGTCCCTGTCACATGCTTGTCGTATCATGCGAACAAACAGTTCTGTGTCTTTCCTCAAAGTTCTGAATCTTTCAGTGTTTATTGGAAAAATCCACTTCCTGCCTTACTGGCGCCTGATCGCGACGCAGCCACAACACGGGCCTCCTTCCCCATTTCCGCCCTCTGTTCAGCAGTTGGCCGCCCGCGAGGTCAGAGTCTGTTCAGCGGCGAGGCACGATCTTAAAAATAAGAAGATAGTGGTAACAAAATCTCTGCGTGGATGACCAGGGAAAGAATTAGATTGTGTAGGGAATCAGAGGGGAAGACAACTAATCAATCAATCAGTTCTCTGAAGAGGGATTCCCTGCCTTTGGTCACGGTATTGATGGCTTTCCAAACGGGTGGAAGCTGCTTTGCGCTATCAATCGCTGATTGATCTCCGGTCCGCAGGGACCTCTTTGATGCAAAGAACAAAGGAATCTTATTGGGTTACACAGGTCAGGATTGATGATGCGTGAAATCAAGGGCCTCGGAGGGGGGAAACAGGGGAAGACACTCTCATCTTCCCATGAGGTGATCGCTGCTTCTCCAAAACAAGCTTTTGCTCTAAAGCTCCTTGAAAAACTGGTTCCATCCACAAAGGCTGGCCAACCATCAGATGAAAGGGATCTTCAAAGAATGGCGTGAGGTTTAGCTTATGCTGCTGTTGGCAAAGCAGGCACCAAAGTGCTCTGGTCCCTTCCTTCATTGAAGTCACCTGACATTGGGTGTTCACTTGGAGAGCGAATAAAAATTCTTGTTCATCATTTCAGGGAGGAGATAGGAGGGACTTTGGCTGCTCCTCGCGCTTTCTCTCATCTGTCATCTCCTGTCATCCCTGCCCTCCCTTTCTCCAGCATGGGGATACATGCGCTGACAGATGGACCCGGGACATCCGGACACAGGAGAGGGGAGGGGGATGAGAGTGCGGAAAAAGGGGTGGAGGAGGGTGAGGAGGGTGGACCTGGATAAGAAGGAACAAGAGCAGAAGTTGGCAGATACAAATTGTGTGTTGCTCCCCGCGAGGGGAGCTGAGACGTGTGATTCCAGAAATGGAGGTATGAAGAAGTGGTGGAAGTAGGAGAGGGGGGGGGGGGGGTGCAGTGTGTGGGGGATTGAGTTTGCCAACACCTGGTGGGGATTATAGGGGGTAGGTTGGGTGGGAGTTTGGTTGTGGGGGGAGGGGGTGGATGGGTTCTGTTGTGTTGGAGGAAGGATTTTTTTTCTTTTCGGCATCTTGCTGGATTAGAGGCTTGGGGTGGACATTGAGGAAGTGCAGCTTCTCCAAAGCACTCACACACCCAAACACAAACATCGGGGCTATTAAAGGAGATTTAGTGCCCTGAAGGTCTTTGTAGTCATTAAAGGATGACAAGTCCTATGAACGGCCCTAAACGTAACAGTTTCATAGTACCTCTCCTGTCTGTGGCACTAAGCAACTAAACCATTTTGGGATAAAGATGACATTTTTAGTTATTTTTTCAAGCAAAATCTGTCAGTCCACTGTAGCTTTTAGCACACATTACACAAACCTGAGTGAATATGGCATTTTATGGGGACTATTTTTAGAGGTAAGTACACGTTGGTGAGTATTTGGGGCAGCAGAGTGAATGTCGGATTGAATTAAAACGAACTACCATAAGTGTGATCCTGGTTATGAAGGAACATGTCAGCCACAGTGTGAATAACCAACGTGTTTTAATAGCTTATGAACAATAATAGAGCTCTTTGGTTCAGACGATCCCGGTACTTATTCATATGATCAATTCATTGTTGTTTTTTTAGGAGATGTGTTGACAATAAACTCATTTAAAGAAATGCACACCTGAGTCTGTGTCTAAATAACGGAAATAATTTTAGCAAAATAATGGACTATAATGGAATAATGGAGCTGGATGTGGAAAGAGGTAGAGGTGGAGGACGGGGGAGGAGACCTCCCAGGTTTCAGCACAAGATTTGGAGAGACATTCAGTGGAAAGGTCAAAAAACCATTGGGGAAACGGGAAGAAGCCAGCTGTGCCAGATGTGACACTGCCAATTAAAATGTGTCAATGTGTCCCTTCAACACGTCCTTTTGCATCAGGCTGGATGAAACAAAACATGGAGGGAGTGGGGTTTTTTGGCGGTGGGGGGGGGCTGTGAGCTGGGTTTGGGACTCATTTGAGGCTTTCTGAGGAGTGTCACAAAAAGGCACAGACGGTTCTGACCTCACCAAAACAAAGTACCCTTTTTTTACCCAAATGTCTACTATACATCAGAGTGAAGTGGAGGGAACTGATGTTCTTCCACAATTGAGTGGTCATCTGCAGATTATACCCCATCACATCGCAGGCAAAAAGTGAAGAGTAGGTACGATTGGATGACAGTAAAAGTAGTTTGCGTAGGAAATGAAATGGAGAAAAGTGACAGCATGAGGGGTCAGCGGAATGAAGCAGGGACGTCCTGTCATCCAATCAGTGAAGGCAAAGAGGATGGATAAGAAGAAGGAAACAAGAGATTAGAGCAATCATATGACTTTATTATTCAGATAGAGGATGATTGTTCACCATTGAGCTACATCCTCCATCGTGTATATTCAGGAACAATTCTAGGTGGTTCAGTATGAAGAAGACTTGGTATGAGGGTCTTATTTTCTGCACATTTCATACACTTGATCTGCGTAAAGAGAAGCATTGATCATCATGTGAAGAAACTTCTCTCCAGAAATACAAAGTAAACACAGAAATACATCACATTATTAATAGATAGAGGCCATAGAAAGTCTGATTACAAAATAACGAGACCCGTTAGACGCCGTGATGCGAGTCCGGCAGGTCGTGGATGGCCAGGAGGGAAGGATGTGTGACCCCCGCGGGGACCTTTGAGGCCTTTGTCTCCAGACCAATGCCACCCTAAGATGCCAGGAAGTCCACCGCTTCCTTATCTCGGGACCGGAGACGGGGTTTTCCCACGTTTGGGCATTTATTCTGGACAAAAAGGAACCAAATGAAACCAATGAAGACCAAGCCGGAAGCCTGGTGGCGTTTATTTGTAGGGGAGTTTTTCTTCTGTTTCTTCTACAGGTCAAAACATGCTGAAAAGCGACTGTCTGACTCTGTGAGTCTTTGAAGGGAGAATGTAAGACAAGAGGCCGTCTGAAGGATGAGCATTATAATTATATCGCATTGGATCTCTTGTATTTCAAAGGCTTGTTAATACTTTCTCTTCATAACTACCAGTTCTTAAAATGTGGCCGTTTAATCAACTCCAGATTTTTGTCGAAAGGGTTGTGCTCTTTCTTTGTAACGTAAGTCTGACTCAGGTGTCTCCTCTCACCGTGATGTTTGCGCCTTCAAGTGGTTACGGTTGATTTCAGATGAGTGGTGTTTCATTTTGAAGTTTTTTTTGGTGCAGAGAGTTAAATTCAGCTGTAAATAGGACCGTCTTGTGAGTTCTACAGGCACAGTGACACATCTCGACGAAATCGAGTGAAGCCGATACATCAACATGTGACAGATGCACTCTGAGGAAAGCTGATAGCTGTGGTGTTACTAAACTGCTGATCGCACACAGAAGACCCCTCGGGGTCACGTTATATGATCATCTCAAACAAAGCAAGACGACGTCCAGAGCTTAAACACAGTTAATTGGGTTTTCCTTGGAAAAGATTGGCTTTAGTAAAAAGCACTGAATCGCCTTTTTGCCACTTATTGAACCATAAAAGAGCTGGTTTCACGTTGAGGAGGTGAAACTATTTGGGTTTAGTACACTGTGTGTCCAGGATGCAGGAAGTTCCAGGAGAAAGGAATAACATTTTATTGGCCCCTAAAGGAAGGGAAAAGGGTGAACCTGTTCTCAGAGGCCTCGTGTACATGTGTCCGTTTCCTGAGAGAGAGAGAGAGAGAGAGAGAGAGAGAGAGAGAGAGAGAGAGAGAGAGAGAGAGAGAGAGAGAGAGAGAGAGAGAGAGAGATCAAATGGCAACAAACAGATGACACAAGAGCGGAGGTCTCTTTAAAGCTTCTCCCTGTGCGGAAGTCGGTTGTTTCATCCTGTGCTCGATCTCTCTTTCCTCGTTTTAATAGCCCCCCCGCCCTCATCACCAGGAATAAGCTTTCAACATTCTAACCCTTGAAAAAAAACGGTCAGGAGTTCAGCGGCCTGACGCTTCGGAAAGAAGGTCTCATCTCTCCTTCAGTTCATCGGTCAGGAAATGCAGCGCATGAAGTTGACTAATGAGAATATTTATTCTTTTTGTTTTTGGTTTAGTCAATGAAGGAAACATTAAAATAACAGTATTCCCTCCCCTAGCATAGACAATGTCATTCTAGCATCTTCCAGGGGAACATATTCTGACTGAAACATTCTAAATTTGACCTCTTTAAAATGTTTAAGTCAGGCATAAATCCAGTGCCAGCAGTCAAGCTAAATTAGGCTTTAAAGTTACCAAGAGTAACAAGAGTATTTACGAGCACCGGAGTCCCTTTAGATTAGTCCTGCTCCTCCCAGGCCTCCCTTCCTGTCCCGCGGATTCATTTGACCAGATCAGCAGTGAGAACTTTAACTGCCAATCATGTAAAACCACAAAACCTGTTTGTTTTTCTGTTTTTAACGCGGGAGGCACAGGAAGCGGGCTGTTCTGGCACACAGACAGCATTTTTCCGGCTGAGGAAAAAGTCAAACATAAAAAACAAACAGGGCGGCCGTTAGTTGGGCGGCGTGCAGGTTCCACTGTTTACCTTTCTCCTCCTGCAGCCTGTTTGAACAGGTGTCACTGCGCGTGAAAAGGTGTGCACACGACATAAAGCACAATCAATTATTGTTATTGCATCCTGAGCTCGGAGTGACACTGTAACTCAATAAGCGTGGGCCTTCCTCTCTCCACTCCCTCCTCCTTTGTCCTTCGTTTTTTATCTCCTCGTCCCCCGGAGGAGATTCAGGGGGAATTTTTTTTGGAAAAGATGATCCTCGTGTTTTTCCAGAGACGGACGGGCAGGAAGCGGCAGAAAAGAGGAGAAGGGGTTTGTCGATTCGGTTGGGAGCTAAAGGCAATGTTTGTCTTGCAGGTGCAGCTTATTTTTATATGTACTTAAATAACCAAAACGGTCTACTTGTCAGGATGGAAAAACCTGACAAAAGCTATTTAAAGGCAGGGAGTTCACTCCCTTCACAAACCACAGTCCAATAGTTTTTATTATAACCTGACTTCTGATGTCATCTTCAACGCCGTGAACGCATCGAGCATTCTGGGGGTTTAAAGCGATTTGAAAAAGATTCCACCACAGTAGGTTTGTTCCATGTCTCCGTGCTCGGCCCTTCTAGTGCACGTGAGCGTGCCACGCTACAGAGAGCCTCAGAGGAGGAGTATGGCTCCTCCCATTCAGGATCCATGTTGGCACGGTTACCTCTTGTTGGCTACTAGACGCCAGCTCAGCTCAGCCGTGTTGAAGCAATAAAATAAAGTTCAGTGATCAGATTCTGGTTTAAAGGTCGACTTAAAGATTTAAATCTGGCCTCGATCTTCTAAAATGTTTTTTGTACTTTTACGCATGATGTCTATATGAAGTCCTCTCTGAAGTGGATCTAGTCCGCAGCACTTCATGTAACCAGTGGAGAGCCAGAGATGCGGGAGGAGGAGGAGGTGGTGACCCGTAAAGAGGAAGCGCAGGATGTGGCGGGGAGAGATCTGCCTTTGTGTGGCTTTTTATTTTCTTACTGCTTCCTCTCGACCCGGCCGCAGGAGAAACATAAACAGCTCAAGTCTCCACGCTGGGCGCGAGCGAGACACGGATCACGTGGTCGAGCTGTAGCAGACAACCAGCAAGATCAACACGGCAGAAGTTTCATCTTGAATATCTAGATGTCCTTTAGATGGAAAGTTTTCCCTGACTTTCCAGACCAATTGTTAGTTACTTAAATGTAAAATAGAAGTGAAAAATGTAATTCTGAGAACAAAATCTTGATAAAAATCATTCCGAACCATAAAGATGAGACTGCTCTGAAGGGATGTGACTGTTTTCTGTGGGACTGTGTTCACACTGGAAAAGACCTGAATTCAGATTCATGTGAATGTTAATTCAGTGAGTGTAAGGCGGGTTTCATCAGCCTTCGTGTCCTCGTGTGTATATATAGATGATACTAATAACAGTAGTGCAATATTTATTTATACAAATTACATTTCATGTGAGACACGTTTCTAAAAAGACAAAAAAGGTTCCAACCAAATATGTAATTGCAGAAGCTGCGGCTTCAACGTGCTACTACTCAAATGTACACGGGGGGAACATCTGTTCACAGCTGCAGCTGTGCCGATTGGACACAACACCAACACACCCCCCCTTGTACTTTATTCTAGTTTCATGTGAGGAAAGTAATAACATGACGTAATGCACTTCCTCGCAACTGTACCCTAAAAACTACATGATCGAGGCAAACTTTTACCCCAACAAGTGTTTCCTCAAGCTTTACAGCTTTTACACCCCCCCCCCCCCCAATATAATGGTAGGAAAATTGCTGCTAATCCTAACCTAAACTTAAGTCTGATCTTTATAGGTTAGTCCTCACTTTGCCAACGTGTCCTCACTCGTAAATTCTAAAAACACACATTGGGCCTGACAAAGATAGCTGTACGAACACACACACACACACACACACAGAAACCAGGCTGTGATTGGCTGTACAGCTGAATGTCCTTAAGAGGTGAAGAAAGGCATGGACAAAATATCGCGCACACACACACACACACACACACACAAATTCCTGACAAACCCACCGACCCCTGAGGGAGACCACCGGGGTGGCCATTTTGAATTACATGCCGACACACACACACACACACACACCTCCATGAGTCTTGGGGTGTAAGTCTGTGTGTTTGCGTCCTCAGTCGGCGTGTGTTGGTGCGTAGGAGTCGGGTGCTCCACCCGTCCCCTCGCTCTGCGTCCTCCGCCTCCCCCCCGACTGCTGCACGTCCCTGAGAACCTGGGACTGGTTGAGGAGAAATCCTTTCAGCTTGTCCTCAGTGAGGGTGAGACGCTCCTCCAGCACGTAAACAGTCTGCATGTTTGAGGAGAGGGTGCAATAATTATAGAGCAGTCACAGAATAATTATAGTATAGTACAAAATATGAAGAACATCAGAGGCTTGAAATCAGCCTGGTTTTATGAATCGAGGATAAAGACGGACAGATTTCTATTTACTGTGACACGTTCGCGGTGTTTCCTCAGGAGAGCAGCATTTTCAGCGTTGATGCTGACAGTTGCTCTGATTTTAAAAAGCTGCTTTTTCAATAAAATGTCTGATTACTAGATTGTTCTAAAGTGGATTTTGCATCATTTTTTAGAATCGGGAAAACGAAGCAGGAGACAAACAAAAATATTTCTTGTGTTCGGCCACTTTGACCGTTCACTTCGCGTGCATACGTGTTGTTTGCTGTGGATTAACGCGTGAGAAGTGACACCAGAAAACAAAGAAGCATAAGCACTCATTTCTAGATCCTCTGTCCGGCCTCCCACACGTCCATTCCTCTCTTTTTGGGGGTGATTTATACCCCAGCAGGACCTCAAGCTGACAGTTTGTACCTTTACTGACTGACCTGCGTGAGAATATCCAACTGTTGAACAATGTGCTGCAGGGTGGAGTCCAGACCCGATGGATGACCGGAGAGAACCTCCAATGGGTGGGTCGGGCCTCTCTCCTCCTCCTCTCTCCTTCCTCTTCCTCCCGTCTGGCTCCAAGCAGGCTCCGCTGCCCCTCTGGTACTTTCCTCCTGCATCCATCCTCCCGCGGGGCGCGTGAGCGTCGAGCGTGTTCCACCGTTGGGGAGCTGGAGACGGAAACAAGAGGCCGATCGTCGGCCATCTTTCACACATTGAGTGTTTGGTATCAAATGAGCATCATAGAACTAGTGGACATTAGGCTGAGGAACAAATCAACCATCGGCTAAAAGGACGAGGATGCATTTTATAATATGAGTATTTCGATTGTATGACTTTATACCTTTAATAACACGGCTATTTGCACTCTGAGCAGAGCCCTGCGGTCACAGACCGTCACTTTCATTGAGAGGACAAAAATGTAATTTTCACGAGTAAAGAAACACATGTGGTGGGAACAAGAACAAAGGGAGAGAACGTTGCGTTCACATCTTCCACCTTCATCATTTATCCGGGCCGAGACAACAGCGCATGACTTCACATGTAAGTAGTTTCACACACGCTCAGCAGAAGCTTTATTCTACTGGCAAGAGTTCCCTGAAGGCATCGGACGACTTAGCGATTCTAACTAGTATTTCAGAGTCGGGAGGGCCGGCAAGAGAAGAAATAAATCAGGAGGATGACATTTGTTTATTTTCTTTGAGCAAAAGTCTAAATGTTAAGAATAAAGTGGAAACGTTAGGCAAAGAGATAGAAGATAGAAAGAAGTTAATCTCACTATTTAAATAGTACGACATGCAGATCAAAACAAATACATCCCACTGAGGGAAGTAAACCCATTTATTAATCTAGCTCTTTATACAGACGTCAGAAGAGGTCCAGTACGTCATGTTCTAAGCAACGTTTACCCGTGCTGTATGAAGAGGAGCAGAGCAGGAATGAGTGAGGGATGTCAGGAGGAGGTCACACATTCCAGCCCCAATGCACGGAGCAATCGATTCCAGCTCGCTTCCTGCGCACTGTCCTCACTTCAAAGAGAGGGTGGAGGGAGGCAGGAGAGGAGGGAGGAGAGGAGGAAAGGAGAAGCGGGTGTGAGAACAGGAGGAGGGAGAGTTGATCTAAACTGATTGAAGGTGAACAAAGCAGTCAGTGTGCGGATGGCAAAGCTCTCGTTATCTTCGCTCATTTCGCTTTATTTTCTTCTCTCTATCATCCCCCTTTCCTCCCGCCTGGCCACATATGGACAACATCTGCTCAGCTCAGTTGCCCTCGGCAGACCTCCATGTGCAACCCCCCTCCGCCAGGAAGTTTGGGGTGCAATCAAACATTTAACAGCCAGGGGACCCTGGCCCCCATGAGTGTTACACACACACACACACACTAAAATCTGTGAGCTCTTTCAGTTTCAGGTAAACCTCTGTAGGGTAAACCTTCTCATGCAGCACGTAGTGATGATTTTATCTGTGAGGTAATATTAATTCAGTTCTAGAAAGATGTTAAAAAGGAAACTGCCGCTCTCTGTCACCGACGTTGATTCGCTTTGATTGATTCCATCCTCAGTGTATTATGTCATGTTTTGTATTAATGAAGATGTTTCTGAAAATGGCTCAAAAAAACCCACTGCGGCCAGGCTGTTTTAAATAATGAAAAAAACAACGACCTAATCATGCCCAGCGTGTACCCGTCAGGTGACCTCTTCGCCCCCCCTCACGCCCTGTGGGAGTCGGTAGGTGTGCAGCCCTGTGACGGTGAGAGAGCATCTTGTGGTCACAGGATGCAATCTAATGCTGCTAACAAAGCGCGCTGCATGGAGGCAGGAAGTCCTCGTTAAAAAGAAATGAAAAGGAGGCATTAGCCCTGACCCCCCCCCCTCCGCGCCCTGCTTTCACTTTTCTATTTCTGCAGAACACACGCACACCCTCTGGACACAAACGCATTCAGAGCAAAAACATCACATCATTTCAACCAGTAATCTGAATTTTGTCAGGTGGTTTTAAGTCGCTGAGAGACGGCTTCATGTGGCTTTGAGGAAGTGGATGCAGCCTCTTCATTTCTCACCCTCCCTCCCACAGCAGCCACCAACACGCTCAGCGGAAAACATCCTCCTCGACAGAGGATCACGGGCATGAATGAGGACGGGGAACATCTCCACCCAGATGTAAATGACACAAAGTGACTACAGCTGAACATAAACAGAGATGGAGCTCAGTCGCTGAGGCCGTTACAGAGACACATTCACTCAGGAGCACTTTTCTGTGTTCTCCACCACGGCCCTTCTGTCGACGGGGTTACAGTGTCCCCAAATGGAGCCAGTGGAAGCATCATTGGGTTGGGGAGGAGCGCTCGCAGCGTTGCTGTGGAAACAGGCTTTGCCGGCCTTCAAGTGGATTGTTTTGGGACCGCAAGACGTTGACAGCTAGCCCCGCTGCTCATCCTGGCGGGGGCGTGTGCTTCGGGCCCGCATCTGGACAACGTGAGCAGACACTTAACGCACGCACACAATGCCTCCCCCAATGCCGTTCATCCCGTTCACCGCGAGGCCAAGGGCCTTGGGTCTAACCTCAGCTAAAAGGCCCTCCCATCACCGGTTAGCTCCGGGCTGTTGCCATGGCGAGGAGCGGTGTCTGTTCTCATCTGCTGTCGCGCTCGGCCTCCGGGAGTCTGATATAATCTCAGCCCGTCTGCACTAGGCAACCTGAATGCTCTCGCATTAAGGCGCTGACACACCAAACTAACGTCAGCAGAGCAGCAAAGGCTGACCCCTCACCTCCCGTCTTCATCGGACCGGTGTGAGGGAAAGGACACCGGCAAACATAAAAAGTGCCACAACGACAGACAAAGACCAACCATTTGGATGCTTAGTGGACCATTCTTATTACGTATCAGGTGGAGGTGGAAAAGAGTTCAGGCCAAACTCAGGAGTCCCATTAGTAATTAATTAGTAAGTCCACCGTATGCGAAGAAGCAACACATTGTCAATAAACATTACATTATGAGGTAATTGTTGCTTGCTCGAGGTGTGAGCGGAGCACCACGCGAGTAGTGAAAGACGCTTGTGTGTGTGACCGGTCAGCGAGGTTTCGTCCTCTGGAAACCCCAGAGGGACCTTTTGGGGACCAGCAAGTTCGATTCGGATTCCTGGGCTGCTGAGCGCTGATTCAGCCTTGAAAATACAATTAAACAAAACGTCCATGAAAAGTCCTTCACTGCCTGGTGTATGTATTGATGTATAAAGAGTTAGTGTTAAAATGTGGGCAATAATTGATTGGAGTTCTGACAGCCTGAGAAAGGCGGGACGTAAACGGCGGAAATCACTGGTCACTGAAGGAGGGAAATCAACCGACTGACCCTTCAGGGGTAAACTCCTCTGGTTGTAAAGAGGTCCGTGAGGAAACAACCCTGCTTCGCCCTTGTTTTATGCAAACATTGTTCTAAAAACGCCTCATTCGTCCCAAAGTCAAGGCCTCAGAAGGAGGAAGGGCGACTTTGTCGACATCTAAATACAGACACACGTTTCCATTTGCTGGAACTTTCAGTTCTTTCTTTCTTTGGCTGCGTGCTCTGTCACGTTTACATCCTGTGAGTCAGTCGGCAACTCTGGTTCCTCTAGTTTCATCACCCCTTCACGTTCCGTCCTACTACACTTCCTCTTCTTCTACTTTTCCCTCCGTTACGTGCCAAGTGGCAGCGGCGCCTCGTGTTATCTCCCTTCTCGTATCTTTGGCTTCCACCGACAGGAACCGCTTGCTGGTCATCCACAGAGACGAGGGACTATGCCCAGACACGAATGGGGAAGGCGGTGTTTCTGAATAATGGCTCTGGTTTGGTCGTTGCCACGGTAACAGAGACAGACAAATTTAGGAAGTTGCGAAATCCTTGATTGATCGTGATTCACTATGTTAAAGGCGCGTCTTGATTCGCGGTGAGCTACTTGCCGTCTTCGGGGCGAAACCTTTTCCCTTCCGGGCGCTGGGTTAGCGAGGCCGGATTTAATTCTACTGGAGGTGTGAGCCAAAAGCAAAAGGACAGACACAGATCTGAACAGTAACACGCTTGCAGATTTATGCTTTGAATGGATCACGCAGCAGAAAAGTCTCTTGTTAGCGAGGACATGAGGCCTTTCGCTGAGAACTTCAGTGACTCGTATCCCAACCAGGGGCTTTTTTCTTTGGTTTCTTTCCCACCAAAGTCTCAAGTAGAGGCGAATCCTTTCACAGCAAGGAAGTGAATGAGCGTCATTGTGGCTTTGCATGGGATTAGCCCATTTTGAAGCCCCTGAGTAAGATTTACCCACATTATTCACATTTTAATGGACATTCCCTCCCGCACATGCCGGCTCAAATCAAAATCCGCGGCAGTGAAATAAGGCGGCGGCGGGCTTAACGCCACGGAAGAAATTTCAAGGTTCATTGACCTCTCTCGAGTGCGAGTATTGTGAGAACACAACGAGTATTGACATGACAAACTGGGAAAATACATAGATTTGTCCCTTTTTGAACAAGAATGAATGGCCGTACAAAAAGCAAAGGACAGGCAGATGTGACTCTTCAAAAGGCCAGCGCAATCATTTCACATGGTGCGATAGCACTGCTCTTCATGGTCACACCGATGGCTTCCAAAAACAACAACAACAACACACTGCTGAGTTGTTCAAACAATGCAGCAATGTTCACTTTAATCCAGAAGTCCACTCCAAATGCACCCAATGTTGTCAACCGTACAAATCTGCTCCTGGTGGGCTTGATGGTAAATTCCCTCTCGATCATTAACTGATGGCCTCCAGGATAAGCGGTTTGACAATGGATGCATAAAATATTTTTACTATTTCAACCCTCAGCCATTTCTGTGCTGTATTATATATATATAAAAGTTTTGCTGCGTTGATGTGGCGGCATCTGTCGGTCAGACTGATAATTGCAACAAACAGAAACGTCTGCGTACAAGAGGACTAAAGCAATAATAACAACAACACAAATGACACAATCTAGAGCGGGTGGTTGGTTTGTCCGTACGGTAGAAACATGGACGATTATTACAAAAATAAGAGCTTTCCCCCATATTCACTCTGCAGCGCATCAACGTGTCGGAGAGGACGGGAAGAAGAAGCTCCATCATGCAATCTGCTGACGCCAGTTGTTGAGGATGTGGTAATAAGAATGAAACTTGGGAGTGTATGCCAAATGTAATCAGAGCGCACAACGTAGCATTCCAGAGCACCGGAGGAGAGATTGTACGGATTTCCATCAGCTGACAGCCATCCATATCGGGCCAGCAAATAAGAGATGTCAATAACGACCCGCGTACGACTCCGTCAGCCCTCTAAAATGTGTGTGTGTGTGTGTGTGAGGGGAGGGGGGGGCTGGCACTGCGGCAGGTGGCAAACCAAATGACTAGAGGGGCCAGCTGGTTGGATCAGAGAGAGACAGCTAGCCCGGCCACCAGTGAGTGGCATCACTGAGAGAGGGGGCCCTTGAAGGACGAGATGGCGGGGGAGCAGCGGGGGGTGGAGGTGGAGGGGGGGGTTAGAGGTCACACCGCGTCTCTGCCCTTCCCGATGCTGGCGGGAGGGAGCAGACAGCCACAGGTGGGCTTTGTGGGCTTTGATCTTCGGTCCTGAGGCACCGAGCTGCCTCTCAGACTCCAACCAGAGGGAGGAACAACAGGCAGGGCTGTCGGTCCACGTAGTTCCATATCTGTGTGCTTCTTTACTGCTTTGTTCCAGTTAGTTTTTATGTTTTTGTGAGTGCTGAAACGATTGCTGGAGGAACTCCATTACGGCCAATCGATGGTTCACATTCACGAGAGCTGAAAGGAAATTGTCTCCTTTTACACTATTGATATATAACAGCTAAAAGAATTCTAAAACATTTTTGTATTTTTAAGCAGGTCTTATTGCTGCAGTTTTTCCTCAAAGGATGCCATGTCTATTTCATTTCAGTTTATTCACAATATAGTTTAGATTTGGAAAATGTGATCAAATGTGAACGTGTCAAAAGTAACCAAGTAAGATTTACATAAAACCTAAATATTGTCAATGTGAGGGTTTGTTTGTCGGCCTCCTCTTGAGCCTTCTCGTCCTCTTGAACCTTGGCACCGAGGGGTCAGATCGGACCTTGGATCAAAGAGCTAAATTAAGCTAACCGCTAGGAGCGAAGGCATCAAACGATGGGGCACATGAGGACCATGAGAGTGAGTGTGTGCGCGCGCTGATATTCCTTCTCATGGAAACGATCAACAGGTGTTTTTAGAGAAATCGATATAACAGCGGCTCATTAAAAACAACCTTCAACTCTGGTTAAGCGATTAAGGGCTTGAAAATCTGAGTTGACGGAAGGCTTTTTGCTTTTAGTTTCATGTGTTTCTGTTCTTCAAGACGTTACGTTAATAAGTGAACTACATTAAGGGTGAATGACATTAACGCGACCCACAAATCAAGAGCTGCAAACTAAGCTGCAGGTCTTCCTCCTCTAATATTAAACAACACACGAGGCTTTGCTCCCGATTCCTTTGTCTTCCGTTTCAGCGGAAGCGGCGTGCTGGTAATCTCTGCATACTTTGTGCTTTTGCCAAAAAAACAAAGATTACCAAACGAGTCTTGTGCCCAGACCGGATTATTGCAAAGTGCAACAGGCTCTTCTGAGCAGAACATTGTCCCCACGCAGACTGAGACTTTAGGCGGTCAATCTGAATACCACAAGAGATGGTTACCTCAGACCAAAAGACCTCACTGACCCACGAGGGGTCCAGGTTCCTGGGGCCTGCCTGGTGTTATGCAGATCTCATTCATGGTCATTGTTAAATTGACTTTGCGGAGGAGGGGAAAATACTCCAGAGATAAGAGGTCTGAGGAAAGAGTCCTTCTGGTCCTTTCCGTGGTACCACCTCCACGAGATCCAGGGGTCAAACAAGCCGAACCCAACAAGCCCACTCGGTGTTTCCTCCTGGGCACTTCCAAACACAAGGCCTTTGTGCTCTACAATGAGGGGAGGGAGACGAGCAACTGCTCCAGAGGGTGTGAATGGAAGAACAACGGCAGCAGGAGGAAAACAGGATTAGAAACATTGTGGATTCAGGTGATCAGTCAAGGTATACATACATATACAGGTATACATGTGAGCAAGACATCATTCATTCTGATTGCAAAATGTTGGATACAGGCCCGCAGAAATGTTTTATATCGCAGGTATCTGTTGTACAATCAAGGCCAGAACTCAAAGGATTTGAATTAAAATGGGAACATAACTGGGTCCAAAACCAAATCCATCAGTGTCAAATCCAGGAGAATCCGGGAGTCACTTGTATCTACGGACCTCTCATGAGGCCCCCGGACGAGGCTCCTGGTCTGGGGCACAAGATCACCGGATGTTTGTTGACAGCGGCTGTGAGTGCAGACTGAGGCCGCGCATTCATCAAAGCAGCAAAAGGGACTTCCTGAGAATAACTAACTGGAACGGGCGACTTCCTTCCATTAGGCTGACTGAAGCGCTCGGATGTAGCCGCTCACAAGGACACTTGGTGCACAGAAGGTAGCACGTGGACATCGGAAGGATGTGGTCAGTGTGTTCCCTTTACAAAGGTCATCTTCACCCAGTTGGCTCTTATAAAACACAACATTTTGTCAGTTTTTCTTGTCGTAGCTTGACGGATGAGAAGCTGAATGAAGGAGTAGGCCTCCTTCATTCAGCTTCTCATCTCATTCATGAGTAGGAGAAGGACTCCTTAAGAAGAAGAAGGAGTCATTCATTTAATCATTCTACAAAGTCACCCATCTTTTACCATTGTGACATTCACAGGTTGTTCTGTTCCTCTACAGACAGTTAATACTTAACGGTGTCACCGGGGACAACACACAGGGCTGGAAGCCTGCGTGCCTGAATGCAGAGAAACACCCGACTAAAGAGCCCTTTCAAGCTCAGTCACTTCAATCAATAACTTTTTTTCCATTTGGATTTAAACAGATGGAAGATACTCCCGATTTTTCTTAGAAATAGATGTGTTGCCGTGTGTGTGTGTGTGTGGCGGGGGGGGGGGGCGCGCTCAGGTGAATGTAGGACAGGTTAATCTCTCTGTGTAATCTTGACACACATCCAACCGTGTGCAGGACTGGCATCCTTTCATCCCGAGGGAGCCGGCGTGGACGCTGGCAGACGGGTAAACGGACGAACAGCAGACGTGGGGATTGAGAAGTGGAATAAAAAAGAAAATCCTGTCCAGCTTTGCTGCGGATTGAAGAAGAGTGCACAAAAATATCCGGATGGCCCTCAGGAAGCTTTATTTAATGCAATGAAGCCAACGAGATCTCACACATATTTAAACCAATTCAAAGGCTGTGGCTCTCACAACGAAATTGTCAAAACAGGCGGGTATCCATTGGGGGGGGGGATTGAGCTGCATTGCAACACAAATGCCTGCTAATCTGCTTTAGCACTTAAGCGAATACCAAAAGGACTGCAAAGCACCTGTGGGAACTTGCTTGCCATTCAGCATTAAGCCCGCTGCTAATTTTCTAATTGTCCCATTGTAAGACAATGCAAGCTCAAGGCTAACCCCTACCTAATACCTAATCCCCCCCACCTCCCCCCACCCACAGACTAAGCCTGCGCCCTGACGTTCTTGCATGTTCCCACACTTACCGTCTCACGGCCAACGCTAAGACACTTAAGCGCCTATCAAACAAGAAGATTACGCCCCAACCATCATCGAAAAGGAAATAAAATAAAATAGGCAGCAAACACTTGAAACTCATCGCTCGTCATTCACTTCCAACCACCGGTTCCTTGTGTGCTCTCTGGGCTTTCGGGGCACCACTGAAGGCAGCGCTCCCTGGTTCGGTGCCTCTACAGAGGAGTGATCGGAGACTGGACGTAGTGGACGAAGTTTAGGAGAGATTCTCCTTTAACGTGTTTTATGCAGCAGTTTGACGCTGCACATGCAATGCAAACGCCGTTCATCAGTGCAGCTGTGGGAATCGGGGGGAAGGGGGGGAGGGGCGAATGACTTCCTAACCGGTGGACTATTTAATGAGTTTAATGAGGGAGGGGGAGCAGTGTTGAGTTACGGCTGCACCGGATCGCGACCCCGGGGCGATCTCAGCGCCAGGGAAAGGGATTTGTTTTCATGTGACCCTCCATTCACCGACACGTGTACAAAGATCCACACATGCACTAAATAAACTGAATATATTACTGAGACTAGTTGTACACACAACAGAAAACTCAAATTATCAGAAAGAACACAACAAGAGGAAGAAATGTTTTCTCTCGTCCTCTCTTTAGGTTTTTATGATGATGTCGTACTCAAATCTCAAATCTCCTTTTTGTTTTTTCCCTATCCTGTTCTATTTTAAACTCCTAAAGGTTCCACCCTTTGTCCACGCGGGGAAGGACACACATCCTTGTTACCGTTTGCCTCTCAGGTGTCCCGGTACCTGTAATAGACCGGCCGGGCTATTTTTAGCCTCGCGCACGGACTGAACACGTACCCTCAGAGGACAGATCTGATGTGAAGGGATGGAGGAGGCGCCATGGAAGAAGGGAAGCCCTTGGAGTAGCGTCGGCAGAGCTAAACTATCGTAATATGTCACAACGGGGGGCTGCAGCAAACACAAAACTGCATGACGGGCGGCTCGCTAGCGAGACTAGAAATGATATTTCGCTGATGGTGACTTCCGACTGTAGAGCGTGCGTCCTCATCCAGTCACATGCTGGTCACCCTCGCACCACGTGTTACACGCAGTCAGAACGAGGCCGTGTGCAAAACCACGAGGCCTTCAGGGACTCCCTGTCCTTGAAAACTGTAAAAGAAAAATGCAGATCCACAACAAGTGATTGCATTATCACTACCATAAAGCCATTCTTTATTTAGAGTTTGAGATGCTGTTAAAAAAACACTGCTGTAATAGTAAATACTGAGTATAACACAAACGTGCGACAACTGGGCCCTCCGGTCATAAGCAGGAAGGGCGTGAGAGGTGAGGTGGGCATCCGCAGAGAGAACCCGCTTGAATTAGTGATGAGGCTTGCCCTCCTCTTGTATTTTTGATGAGTGAGCTCTAGTTTTGGAGACTTGCATGCGGGCGGCGGAGAGACCGGAGACGCCACGGGGGGGGTGGGGGGGGCCCCTCTCAGCGTCACCAGTCCTGATGACGCCCGTAGGCCGGTCAGGATGCATCACGGCATTTTTCTGGTCGATTGGTTCTTGTTAATTACACCCGGAGTACCACGAGGAGGACGGCGCGACCCAGAGGGAGACATACTTGAGTAAAACTGTGTGTGTGTGTGTGCGTGCGTGCGTGCGTGCGTGCGTGCGTGCGTGCGTGCGTGCAGCCTCTGGGAGACTGTGAACACCCCCCCCGCCCCTGCCCCTTTGGAGCAATGTTACTAATTTCCGTTGTGTCTTGTCACTCGCATTCTCCACTAGAGCACTTAAATCTGGTATCTAAACCTCCGGGCCATCCAATATCCTGTCCTCCCACTGCACAGGAAGCTGGGGGGGGGGGGGGGTAAACGTAGACGCATACAGTGCACGCTGCAATTACACAAACAGGGTCATGGCTCTGTATTTATGTAATGGTTCACCTGAATAGGGTCCCTACAAGTGACAGAAGAACAGGTTTAAAGTACCTCACATGTGATAAGGACCGCAGATTAACAGTGGGAGGGAGGGACACACACACACACACACACACACACACACACACACACACACACACACACACACACACACACACACACACACACACACACACACACACACACACACACACACACACACACACACACACACACACACGTCATAGTTCCGTCACACCGAACATCCGGAGCGCCGGTAACCAAATCCAACCTCCTGCTATCCAATCGTCTCGTAAAACACGCGCCAGTTCATCAGACGCTTCATTAGAAACATTTAGCGTCAAACCTGAAGCTCAGATTCCAACTTCTGACCTAAAATAACAACCAACAATGAACACAAAATACACACAACTTAAAGGATGTTCATGCTTTCTGCCCGTGTGCGGCGATGAAGTGGCATTCAGATAAAACACAAACACAGCTGATGCCAAACCGTGTCCTTGACGAAATTCCCAAAATGTAAAGAACATCACATTTCATCTCATTTTGAAGCAAGGCGTCGTTAATTTGCAGTAAAGATAAAAGCTTTGCGTCGACAAGGAAACAAATTGTGGTTAATCGTTTAGAACATAATTCGCGCAGCCCATTTTAAAACACGCACACACATCATTGTGAAGAGTCACTGAAGTCCAACAGAGTGAAAGCGGAGGAGAGACCTCTCTCCCGTCCACGCTCGGACACATCAGGGCAGCAATGAGGGCATGAGGGAGGGGGGAGGGGGGGGGCATTCGGGGCAGCAGGAAGGGAAAGCACTCTGAGGACATCGGAAGGAGGAGGAGATCCTCAGTGATGGACATCGGAGCTGACAGGAGGAGTAGCACCAGGGGAAGCGAGGGGGGGGGGGGGGGGGGTGCTTTAACCAGGAATGACTCTGAAACACACACAGTCCCCAAACACACACACACACACACACACACACACACACACACACACACAGAGAGAGGAAGCATGTATCCGCCGGGTCAGAGCTAATCCTGCTGTGTGTGTGTGTGTGTGTGTGTGTGTGTGTGACCACAGGGAGCCGCGAGGTTGAACACGCTACCAGAACTCCAGCTCGTCTATTATTGTAACTGCTGAGGCAGCTATATAATATATTCAATAATACTATACGTTAGCCATATAAACTGTGCTGACAGACCGTCACAGCTTCATCCAATCACGTTCCTGTCCCGCCAGGCGCCCTCGATTACGTCTTCGCGTAGAAGTATTATCTCCCGGATTAGTCACAGTTTTAAGCTCTTTTTAAAAAACACAAGCTCAGCAACTACTTGGGGTTAATAAAACGTTGGATTTAAAATGTCTACAAATGTAAAGGAAAAGTATTTGCCTCAATAAATGAACTCGCCACGTTCCTAATACACCTAATAAACCTGTACATCGAGACGACCACCCCCCACCCCTCCCGAGCGGCCTTGTGCGGAGTGAGTGGACGGCGTTAATTCGCATCCAGGATTTGCTACGTTACAGCGTTCAGGGCCATGAGGAGTGTACCAGCCTGCTGTGGACAAACAATTTATGACCACACAAATGATGAGCAGGATTAATGGGGATCTCTGGAGTGAATGAACGTGCTGCAGAACACCAGTCTGTACTGCCACCTGGTGGCCGTGGCGTGAACTTGATGTTTTGTGTACGTTATGTTGTTTATGTCTTTGGTGTATTTGTAGCACTCTCTCCATAAAAAAACTTTAATTGGATTTTTCCTTTGACCCGCTCAAGAAATTGTGTGTAATTGATTTTCCCACCTACCCCGAGTGGGAGTTGGAACGTGTGTGTCTCTGCGACTGTGGCGTCCCTCTGGCGGCTCGCTGCGGTTCCACGAGCTGATTGGCCGAACTCCACGACGAGCGGATCAGTGGACCGAGTGTCTGCCACCGCTGGGCTGATCTGTGAGGAGGGGGACAAAGGTCCCATAAAGCTGCTCTGAGACCTTTACACGTCTCTGGACTGTAGGAGAGCTGCTATCTGACCAGATCACGTTAGCGCTGAACTGACCTGAATGGCCGAGGCCTTTGGGAGGTGGAGGTGGGGTCCTCTGGGGTGGATGTCGGCTACGTGGGGCGGAGGATCCGGGGTGGACCTCCGGCTGTGTTGTTGCAGGACATTCTGGTAGGATTTGATGTCAAAGTTTGTCCTCCACATCAGCACCTACGTGATGGACCAGCACAACTTCCATGAACAACGTTCTGCAGATAAAACTGTAACCTTTAAGTCGCTAAATGTGAAACGCAATGAAAACAACAACCTGACCACCAGCTCCCCCCGAGGCAAAGAGGTCACCTGCCCTGGAGAACGCTACAGTCAATACAGGGCCCTGAAATGAAAATAAAAAGTTAAAAGGCCGCGTTAGTCGGTGACTTTCAGTCGAATGCGTCCATGGTTTCAGTGTAAATTCTATAAATGGTTTGGACGCAGATAATAAACTCAGATGATTCTGTATTTAAAACCCAAACGCTCCGTTTGTTTTCAGGCTTGGAGTCATTAGTTAACACGTTGACTCGTTACAGTAAAATACCACCGGACTCCATTGCTGCAATGCATTGACCACAGTCACAGATCTCTGTTGCTGAAGAGTAAAGTCAAAGAGCTGGTCTGTGTCTCACTGAGCTGTAGCCTCACGTTGTGTCCGTGCAGCGTGTAGATGAGGCGGCCCTCCAGCAGGTCCAGGATCTTAACGGTGCCGTCACTGGAGCCACTGATCAGGTAGTTGTTGGACGGGTGGAAGGAGAAGCTGTTGATTCCCGCACTGTGGACTGATCCAAGACGGACAAAAGAAAAACAAAGGGAGCCAATAAGAAGCCGGCATTTAATCTCGGTACACTGATACTAGGCGCGGACGTTTCAGGTGGTAGTTATGGTTAGTTTTGGTTAGAGCTGCGATATGAAAACAGACCTTGATAATGCTGAATCAGCTTGTTGGTCCGTAGATCCCAGACCTTCAGGGAACTGTCGGCTCCCGAGGACGCCACGCAGGTGCCGCTCGAGTTGAAACCAACAAACGTTTCGCATCTGGAAGAACAAAAAGGAAAAAAGTCAACAGTCAACAGAGAAAAGAAAAATAATCTCCTGCCAAGTAAAATTACATTTGAAGTGACTAGACCTCAATATTTATAATGAAAACAAAGCTAAGGAGAATGCCGGGACCTTCCGAGGACCTACCCGCCGTAGTACGTGAAGCAGTTGATGCAGTGTTTGGTGGACGTGTCCCACAGCCGGACGGTGCCGTCGTCTCCGCAGGACGCAATGAGACGCCCATCAGGAGAAAACCTGCAGCAACCAAAGGCAAAGAAACGACACTCTACGACTGCTCAGATAGATGGAAAATCTGCAAAGGGGGATGAGGGGGGGGGGGGGGGGCTGTGGGCACCTGGCGCAGCGCACCCAGTTGGTGTGTTGGGCGAGGGAGCAGACGAATCTCTGCTGGTGGACGCTCCACACTTTGACCGACTTGTCGTCGGACGCCGTCGCCAGTCTGAGGCCGTCGGGGGAGAAGGCGACGCTGCGCACGGCGGCCGTGTGCGCCTTGAACGCCGTGGACGCCCCTTTCCTGTGAGACACGGGGACACACCCTGTGAAACCTCCCGTGGCGCCTCGGCTCTCATGGTTTGTGTTGTTACGGCCAACGTAGCCGAGGGGGACACGTGCTCCTGACTCAAAGCAGAGAAAAGGAGAAACCCGCGCCTACGTGGAAGGCGTCCACAGCCGGACCGTTCTGTCTTTGGAGGAAGTAGCTACGAGGTCACCGGAGGGGGAGAACTGCACGCCAGTGATGACGTCTTGGTGGCCCACGTAGCGGAAGGCCCTCGCCTTTGGAGCCAGATTCCAGATCATCAGGCTCTTGTCCACTGACCCGGAGGCTACAGGGACACGGGGGAAAAAAAGAGCACTGGTAAGACTTCCACACTGAACCTGAATTCCTGATATCTTAAAGCAGCTGTTACAGAGAATAAAGTGGGCTCAGGTTGTACTGTTAACAGGTTAAGTGTGTCTCATAGGAAAGAAGAGGCCCATCCTGGTGGAAAAAGCTAATAGGTCATCACCAAAGATCTGACACAGAATATTTTACTCAACACAATTGCTTCTTGTGAGCCAAAAGTGTGACATGTGATTACAAGGCAAACATCTGCTGCCAAATAGCATCCGCGAATGTGTAAACCGTGTTTATTACCCAGCTGCTTGGAGTTTGGATTGAAGTCGACACAGGTGACGGCATCCTTGTGTTCCTTGAAGTGTCTCTCCAGAGCTGGATCCTCCTGCGAAAGATGAGGCACAATCAAGTCAGGGGACGGTCTGCATTTCCTCTGCAGTTTACAGGAGTGGTTCTTTTGTCCAAATCGTTTTGCATTGTGTGAGGGACAGAACTGTAACAAGGGGGTTGCTCATGATGCTGGGGGGGTGGAGGGCTGGGCAAGGAGTCCCTATGGGGTGACGTCACTGCTCGGTTGCGTTTGGTAAACGCTTTAAAGAGACATTAAAACGAGCAACACCTTAAAGGATAAGAAAAAGCAGTGCAAGAAGCTAAGTGTAATATGTTTGTAACGTTAGTTAGTAGCGAGGACCAAAAGGTGTGTTAGACTCAGGAGAATCCTCTTAGCGGAGTCGCTGCTAGCTCGGAGAAACGTGCCGACTCCGCGGCGTCTAAGTTAGCACAAGTGTGTGCTGTCGAAGTGACACACAAGCACGCTTGATATCATTTAACGAAGTATTAAGCCAATACACTTACCATAACAGACGACATGGCGGGCATTGGACAGTTGACGTTGTCAGGGAGAGAGTTCAACCGTCCCGCCGCTCCGCAGTGTTACTGCCATGACGAACAGAGCGCCTTCTGCAACCGCCTCAGACCTGACCAGTCAAACCCAGAGAACACGGCACTCTGCTCGATAGTCCTTTGGCGACGGTATTTTCCATTCCGAGTTAATAAAACGTTCTCAAGCGTGGGTTGTGTATGCATAAGACGCTAAATAGACACCCGCTGCATCTATAGTTACAGTTAGCGGTGAATAACCGGGTTCCCTGTGACTTGATATTGTAGCAACCGGGGAGAGTGGTGGTGCATTCGCGAAACTTGTAGATAATACAATCTGATATGAGCAATCCACTCACGATTAAAATACAGCATTCAAGTTGAAAGCATTGCAAATTCATTGAGAAATTATCAGTCCCCATTAGCTGAAATTGTCCGCTAACGGGGACTGACAGTTATCAAATGTATGAGAACATGAGACAGTGAACACGTCCCGGGCGCTGCCAACCAACCAAAGGACCTACTAAAACGAATGTCACCGAAAAACGGAGCGGTTGTTTCCATGCGACATTTAAGGCGCCATGGCATTAGGGTGGAGCGTCTATCGCTGCTAAGCAACTAGATGCCATGTCATATGATGCTCCGTGGGAGACCGGGCACAGTATCAGCTCCTCTGATTGGCCCGTGGAACAGCAGTGACAAATCATCAGGGAGATTGTTAACAGTTGATGTTTGGTATTATGGTTTGAAAAGATGTCGCTCAATCGGAGTATCGGCAGTGCGGAGGTAATGCTCGTTAAATTACAGCGTCTCTCGTATTATTCCCCCGCTAACTGGTGGTATTACCCGATCGATACTACCACATAACATTAGCTGTAAACATACAGCGTGAACCAACAGAGTTAGCTACCCTAGCATGCTAGCTAGTTAGCTGTGGTTGGTGTTTAGTTACCATATCAACGGCAGCAAAACTAACGACGTCTGCTAAATTAATGTAACGTTAGCTCCTACTAAGATCCTGACATAACCACCAATTTTGTTGTCCTTTCCTTCCAGTACATGAAAAAAAAGATACCGAAAAACGAAAAGTATCAACATGTCAAAACCAGGCTGGACACAGGTATCCTGTCCATTAAATGAACACACGTTACTACTGTGCGATAAGCTAGTGTCACCTCTTTATGACTAAAATGATCTATAAATGCCTTATTTTAATTTACTCTCCTTTTTTATACAACAGGATGCAGCCTTACAAAATATCTGGAAAAAATCGAGAATATAAAAAAAAGTGAGTAACGTTAAATATTTTGTCAAGGAATACCAGCGAGTAATTTAATTCGATCATGTTTTATCTTTCTACATACCTTTGTTTGGTCCATTCATACTTCTCAGATGTTTTTATGTGTTTTTTGTCTGACGTGCTGTCAAATCTGACAGCTAGGGAAAAAGGTGTTCCATTGTGGGGGGTTTTTGCCATGTGATTAAGAATGAAACCGTCTGCATAAAGATGGCTGCATTATTTTTTAAGTCTGACATTATAAAACCATTTCCAAGTCTTCAAACTTGAACTGCTGTGCCAGAGATTAATAGTGTGTGTCCCGCTGATATAAACATCTTCAATGTCTTTTTGAAGGACAATCTAAGGACTCAATGGGCGTTGTATGACACATAGTAGATCTGATGTTTTAGGAATAGTCACAACACTACTGTTGGTGGAAGGATGGAGATAAAACATACCTTTTTATTTATAGGGAATACAAGCCAAAAAGTGTCGGGTTTAAATGCAGGTAGAACTAAACCTTCCCGCTGCCATGAAGGCTTTGAGGCTCCCTTCCTCCTGTAACTACCTAGATTCAAGCATCCCTCCAACCCCCCCGCCCCTATTGTCAGATTACAGGTATCGAAAAGATGAAATCTTCAAGCGGTTGAAGGTATCAACATTTGCACAATTGGTGAGCAGTGATGCACTTGTTTCCTTGTAATAACATGTAGTCAAATATGTATGTGTCATATAACTAAGTTATTTCTGTGGACTGTATATCAGACTGTATTGTAGTGATTCATAATTGATATACTACTTGGTTGAACACTTAGACCTTCCTTTAGAGACTCCAGGACGCCGTTCTCTTTCCTCTCTTCCTTCCGATTTCTCTGCAGTTTTTCTTCCCGCTATGCGCATCTTCGAGTTCAGAACTTGTTTGTTTCACACCAGGTGCTTCAGGTAGCCTCCGTATCGGAGCTGAATGATAGCGAGATTGACGGCGAGTCACACAGGACAGAAGGTAACCAGCCGAATGAGGACTTTGCAATGTCGCTGGTTCTGGATATCCTGTAAATGTTTAGTACGGTAATCGGATCCCTGTTGTTTTTGCAGACTGTCTGTCCGTGGCGTCTGACGTCGACCTGGAGTGCCTGTCTGAACGCACCAACGGCTCCCCACAGGCCTCACCTCCTCCAGCTCCCCAGCAGGCAAGAGATGCCGGGGAAATCTGCCACTCTGCCAGGTCGACACTACTAAGGTACGGAGCATCTCTGCACCCTTTGCAGCCTCACAGAGCACGTGCTGTGCACTCCACGTCGCGCATAGTTTGGTGTGTGTTTTGGGCCAAGAGAATTGGGCCACCGGACCAGCTGTTGGTGTGTCGTTTGAACTCTCGCAGGTTGGCATTTGTGTGCTAGCGTTGTAATAAATGAATAAATACATTGGGGAGGACAAGTAGTTGACACACATTTAGCAGTTTATTGCATGACATAAGTATTTGATCACCTACCAACCAGTAAGAATTCCGGCTCTCACAGACCTGTTAGTTTGTCTTTAGGAAGCCCTCCCGTTCTCCACTCATTACCTGTGATAACTGCACCTGTTTGGACACGTATCAAATACATGTTCTCCCCACTGTGAGTATCGATTTTATGTGTTTGAAGGAAAAATCTTGTTGAACTAGATCTTTATTCACTGTTGCACAAAGTCAAGAGCAAAAGGAGAACTTCTTTTCTTAACTGTGTTCCATGTACTCACACCTCAATGCCAAGCGTTAACCACAAGCACACCTGTAACCCTACACCCCCCCCCCCCCCCAGACACATGGGTCATCCAGTTTCCTACCCCCCTTAGGACATCTGCCTGTCTCTCTTCACCACCCTTTATCACACAATACCCGCAACGTGTTCTCAGCGTCCCCTCCGCTCACCTGTGTCCCCCCCCTGGAGGGTAACAGAGCTTTTAGGGCACCTCCCCCTCAGGGGAGGGCAGATGGAGAGAGAAAGTAGGGCGGGGCTGGGGTAAACCCACACAAGGGGAAAGTGGTGGTGTGCTGCGAGTCTTCGACTAAAGGTAAAACTAGATTAAATATACCAACATCTAGGTTTGATCTGTATTTAACGGCATATTGATGGTTAAACACACCAGCAGCTGTTAAACTGACTGTTTAGGACACAAAATCATTTCAACAAATTAAATGACTATTCTTTCTTTTTTAGAAAGAAAGAAATAAGAACGAGTCCCACAAGTCGCTATTAATTTAAAGTTCACACATGGAACTTTAAAAAGGGTTGTTCTTTATGACCCACATAAGAATATTGTCTATTTCTACATCAGGATCATTAATGCCCGTCATCAGGTCGGATTCTACCGCATGACGTTAGAAATGGTTCCCCAGAAACAGCTGTGTGGCCGGGCCCGTCGGAAGGAAGGGAGACCCGGGAGAACCAGGAACTCTTGACACCGATTAGCCTAAACCTCTTCACCTCTCGCAGTGTCATCAGTGGCATGGGGGAGATGAACGTGGACCAGAGCCGCCGGAACGCGCCGGGCCCCGAGCGCGCCGACGGGCCCTACCCCGACTGCCCCTACCTGCTGCTGGACGTGCGAGACCGCGACCAATACGACTGCTGCCACATCATCAGCGGTAAGAGATTAAAACGAATAAATACACGGAGCCGGATCATCGGATTCCTCCCGCTGCTCTTAACCGCCTCTCTCTATCTCTCTCTCTGTCCAACAGCTCACAGCTTCCCCATCGCCACTCTGTCTCGGACAATGAACCCCTACACCAAAGACGTGCTGGAATATGTATCCTCCAACAAAAGATTCACCTGCTGTCTTTCCTCATCACGTAGTAAACCTGCGAATCTGTGTGGAGACCAAAATCTATGGAAAAACAAGGCCCACTGTGATTGTGAACTTAACCCGCGACACTTCACAGAAGAACGCCGCGGGGAGGATCATCATCGTGTACGACGAGGACGAGAGGACGGCCGGCCAGGCGGCCACCGCCATGTGCCAGCGGGGGTTCGACAACCTGTTTCTGCTCTCCGGGGGTAAAGTTAAAAAGAAAAGCGCGATCTAATCCAGAGCAAAGACAGTCATCTCGAAGGAGACCCCCTCCCCCCAACCACACCCTGCTGTCGTCTCCCAGGTTTAAAGGTGATCGCTCAGAGATTTCCAGAGGGGATGACGACGGGCTCCATCCCGGCCTCGTGCTCCTCCCCCTTGCTGAGGGCGAAGAGGAGCTCCGCGCCGCCACCGGCGGCGGCCGAGGAGAGGTGGCGGTTCACGTCGGACGAGCTCAGCAGGATCCAGGAGCAGCTGGAGGAGACACTCATCCCCAGCAACTCCAGCAGTGAGTTTGTGTGTTTGTTCACACTCAACCCCCCCCCCGATATGTCTTTGCTCCATGACGACATGAATAAGAAAGTGAGATGTGAAATGAAGGCCGCGCGTGTTCCCCGCAGGCCGCATGTCGTCCAGCCGCACGTCGTCCAGTAGCTCCGCCTCCAAAGCGTCCAGCGCTCGCAGCAGACAGAGTTCCTCCGTCTCCGTGAGGGACGGCGCGCGAGTTCAGAGCAGCAGAGCCTGGAAATAACACCCCCCCCCCCTCCTCCTCCCCCTGCCCCCTCCACGTACCTCCGACACAAGGTCCCTTTATTGCTCACGTCCCTTTAGCACGCGGACGCTGAGTATTGAATTCTGAAACGACACAAAAGGGGAAATTATAGAAATATTTGTAATCAATAAAAGGAGATTTTAAATCCGTAGGAACGTAACACAGACATTTTGTTTCATAGTAATGCGAGTTCTTTATCCTCCTCTAAGAGATATTACGTCAGAAGTATTTTGTTTTTCTTATAATATTCAATAAATGCTGCAATCTTTGCACAGGGCCTCGTCTGAGAACTGATGATTTTTTTTTTTTGTTCATTATTTTTCATCCACCAGCTGATGAACCTCAACAGATGATGATGTCATTCCGTTCTAATCCTTTCTCCTCTTTCACATTACTTCATCCACAAAGGTCCAAATTGACTCGTCAGTGTGACAGCTGACAAATAAATGTTGCCTATAATGTAACGGATGGGGTGTCATTTAAATAAGGATCCATTTTGTAATATTATGAAAAGCTGCAGTAATTTTGTAATTTTCTCCACATTCTCATTGCTGTGATCCCTTAACTGACGACAACCCTTTCAGCCGCTGATGTGTGTGTGTGTGTGTGTGTGTGTGTGAAAGGCACTGTTGCATTTATAAGTACTGTTTCATTGATAAGCAGTATTTCTGTGTGGCCTTTTTCTTTTGTTGGCATATTGGTGACTTAATACATTGATCTTTTTATTCTGAATACACTTATAGAGTATAGTAATGTATGGAGAACAGTCGGATCACATAATTTTATTTGTAAATGAGTGTCGGATTTAAAGGGTATGATTGTTTGCTGTATCTCAATGAGTCAGAACGTTGGCAAAAGCAACTGAATGATTTATTTTGTTCAATGACTTTGAATAAAATCTCTTTTTGAGAGATGCTAACGTAATTCGGTAGTGAAGAACGTAACAACCTCATATTCTGGTCACATCAGGGTAATGGCAGAAATGTGAAGAAGAAAGAAAATGTAAAAATGTAACCCATAAGCATCAAATAAAACAAAAATAAATCCTGTGATCATATTGGTAGAAATATCAACCAATACAAGTCCTATTTTTTATTCTGTCTTTTATGTCTCATGTTGGACCATGTCTGAGTAGAGAGACGTTTGAAGGATGTGAAATAATAGATAAATCGAATGTGCATAAACGTGTGAAAAACTGCACCCAAGATAAAAAGTTTTCAGGTGGGCTTTTTTATTCATCCGTTAAAGAGTCGTGACGATGATGTTACTATGTCTTCTCCACGGGCCCTTCCAATGCGCACACACACACACACACAGATTAGTATGGGTTCTTGAAGGTGTGGTCCATGATGGCCATCAGAGCCAGCCAAGTCTCCTGGGCGGTGGGGATGATCTGATTGGCCGGCAGGATGAAGCCGTAGCGGCCGGTGTCCCTCAGCTCGAAGGTGTAGGAGTACTTGATGCCCTGGTTGTAGGTCCAGTCAATGGTGCCCCCGCTGGCTTGATCTGTAAAGGGAAACGGGGGCTGTTTAGGCTATTTCTTTCTAGAGATGGGGACTTTTTTACATTTATTTTGGACTATTGCAGGAAATGAGTGAAATCCTTCCGACTTACAGATGGTGTTGATGATGCTGCCGTATCTGTAGCGAGTACCGTACAGAGATGCCAGGTCGGTGATGGCCTTGTTAGCCAGATTGTGCTGCGGGAAGCAAATCACACATGAACCTCTATTATCACACAGTGCTGCTGCATGTTCTTACATTTCTGACATAACGGCAAAACCACAACTACAATAAATGTTCTGGGTGAAAAAGTCTTCGAAGACAAAGAGTGGGATTTTATTTTACCAGCTCGGCCTGGTCCTTGACCGGAGTCGTGGTGTATCCGTAGGGGTACAGGAGCATCTGAGAGTAGGAGTGGATGGAGACGAAGGCCTTGAAGTTACCGTGGGACTTCACAAAGTCCACGATGGACTTGACCTCGGGCTCGGAGTGAGCCTTTTCTCCCCGGTAGGTCTCTGAGCAGGGGTTCCCGCTGGCTCCAGCGCCTACAGTCAGAGAGAATTACCCTCCGAACACTTCCTGAGACACTCGCAAAGCCAATGGTGTGAGAAATGCGTTTGTCATATTTGAAACCTTGATTGATAATTGCTTTCCACGTTAGGTTTGGAGGTTCAGAAATACGTTTTGACGACGACATTCGGTGACTTGGTGCATTTTATTAGCAAAACGAAGGCTTTACCTCCAAAACCAGCATCCCAGTTCCTGTTGGGGTCAACTCCCACACAGCTGGAGCCGGGGTTGGGCTTCCTCGTCTTGCGCCACATGCGGTTCTGGAATCACCAATCATCAGTGAATGAGAGGCCTTTTAAAAAGTACCATCAATCAATATTGTCGATCTTATATCGCATGTGGCAGGAAATCAGTCAGTAAAAACCGGCGATGAAATACTCACTGAGTTGTGAGTGAAGTAGAAGCCATCGGGGTTGGTCACAATCTCCACAAAGATGTCCATCTTGTCGAGGATGGCGGTGAGGGCGCTATCGCGTCCGTAGTCGCTCGCGATCTACTCACAGAAAGGTGCCGGTCAGCGGTGTGAAACTAAATCTCCAACCAAAAGGAGGATTGTCAAAGCACCTTTTTGGCGAACCACGTGCCGCTGGCCTGCGTGACCCACTCCCTGGAATGGATCCCAGTGTCGATCCAGATGGCGGGGCGGTTCGTTCCACCGGTGCTGAACTACAGGAAGGTAGTAGTGTTAGTATTCAACACCTCATGAACAAATGGCTCCATATTGTCAAGAAAGCTCTCGAATAATCCACAAGCCTTTAAAGAGAACCATGGTGTGTTCTATTTGTGCTCATTCCTTTATAATTTGATTACTTACCTTTGCTTAATGACTTGAGTGTGTTTTATTTACCTTGAGCACATTCAGAGGACGGCCCTGGTAGCTCTGACCGATCACGATCTTGCTGACCAGGTTGGGATTCTCCGCCACTAGCATGTCCTGGAAGCTGTAGATCTGAACCAACGACAGAACAGAAGGGTCAGGGTTGGAACGTCTGGAACGGGATGCAACATAAGAATCTAGTTGGAGAGCTCCACTCAAGCTTTTGCTATGAGCATGGAGAGTTTACTGACAACGAAGAAACACTAAAAGGCTGCAATGAGACCAAAATGACCACAAATGGAGACAAAACTATTGTAAAGAGTCTCGACATAAACCAAGAGATGCAAAACAACTGCAAAAAGATCACAAAGAGACTCACAACGACCATGGAAAGATAAAATTACAACAAGTGAACACAAACAATTACAAATGGATAGAAAATGACCACAAAGAGTGACGTTTTGGTGAATTGTTTTAGTTGCAGGAATATTTCCCCATCTGGATTAAAAATAGGTCTCAGTTTCATAAAGTCATTTTTTCTATGCACAAATCCTTTTCCCTCCCAGCGAGCACTGACCTCGCTGATGGTGTGGTACCTGGAGAAGTCAAAGCTTTCTGTGTTTCTGGGCTCAGCGACGCGAGCAGCGGACTCCATCTCCAGCTTCTCCTCATCGAGCATCACCTGCGGGATAACAACATTTGATTTATTTAAGCCATCCAAACATTTATTCATAGCTTTGGGCCCCGAATCTCCATCAAAATCCTGAACCCCCGAAACCCAAGAATACGTAGTTCTGTTTGTAGCTTTTGTACCTGAAGGTCTTGGATCATGACGAGGTACTCGAGCTCCAGACTCTCCAGGTGCCTTTTGACGGACTGCAGGCTGTGGAAGGGAACCCTCACATCCACGGGAGTCGCCACATCAGTCACCCCCCTCCAGAAGTCCAGCTGAACACATTCAGGCCCAAGAAACAAAAGTCAAAAACAAAAATCTCCTTTTCATTGTAGAACATATTTGGAGTTAATGTTAGTGGGTAATAAGTGACCTGGAGGTGGACCATCTCCTCCATGTCCTTGATGAGGGCCAGCTGAGCTTCATCCTTCGCAGTGATGCGAAGCACCTGGTGACTGAAAAAAAGGGAACATTTAACTCAACTCAAGCGCCCGGGCCAAGAGAGGAGTTAGCACACACGGGGTGAAGTAAGACCGACGCTCCTCCGATGATCTAAAGATGTAATCTTTGCAACTTCCTCAGAAAAAAAAAAGTATTGGTGATGATCGTCATCATCCACCCTTGAGGACGGGGGCTACCATGTGAGGGGCCACCTGCCCATCAGGACCATCCAACATAGTTAGTTGTCTTGACCAAGGACCCATCAACATGGACCAGTAGGGCCGAGGTCAAATAGACGCTCATGTGATTCACTACTCTGTCACATTTCCTTCACACGCGCACATCTGTATCAGGACCACTCACCCCTCGAACGTCTCCTTGGCGACAACGGCCACGAACAGCACAGCGAGTGCGATCAGTCCCCTCATCCTTACGGGTGTGAACCTGGTGTGGCCCGAGCGCAGCCTTTTATGGCCTCAACGAAACCGGGTCACGTGCAACAAACCCACAGCCTTGCTCAACGGCGACGGTTGGTGTGTTTCAACGGCTGGTCCCTTTCCCACGGCGGCCTGGAGATAAGCAGAATGTACTGTGCTCAGTGTACCCATGGGCCCGGTTCATCTCTCTGTGGAACCCGCTGAGTTCATGATTCGGTCCTGATGAACCGTTTTCTCCTTCTGCTTTGTAAAATGTTAGGAAATTCACTAGAAAACCCTAAAAAAGTCTTTGGCTTATGAATTTTGATAAAAAACATAAAACCTCATTTAATTATAAGCCAGAAGATTTCATGAAAAAAAATTACCTTTACTTTACTTATACAAGTTTGCAGCTTATAAATCACAACCAAGTTATGAGGAAACAAAGAAGGTTCAGATCTATTTCATTTATATTAACTCTGTATTACCCGAGGGAATCTTATACTTCAATCTTATACTTTATACTTATACACTGATCAATTGAAATACAAATAAATACAAAAAGTTGTTTTGTTTGTTTGAAGAAAGAATGAATGAATACCTTTTTTCATTTTTTTACATTTCAAAGTAAAAAGACTTCCAGATGAAAATATAGCTATGCTCTTCCATATTCCACATTTTGAAGGTATCTGCTGGTACCATACAAAACTAATTGAGGAATGGAAATACAAAGTCTTGGGATGTGATAAATTCAACCCAATGGGACCATTTATTGGTTCATTTGTATCAGCGTATTCAAAGTATGTCGACGTTTCCAATGTGTGTATTTGATATACAGTTTTCCACCGAGGGAGCTCGGGCTTCACGAGACAAAAAGGACAATATTTGATTTGAACAGTTTTATAGATTTTCCCTCCAGAATAAATATGGTTGTTATTTGTGCTGTCAGACTTTCACAGCTTTACTCTCTTCCTGCAGATGTTGTGAGGATATCTACAAAAAATGGTCTGAATTCCGTGTACAGCTCAAGATGGAGTGTCACTGCTGAAGATGAAGCCGCCGGCCTCCACCGGCTGTTTAAGCTTCCTCTTTTTTTGGGGGGGGCGGGACCTCAATCAGCAAGCAGCTGGATTCAAACCAGCTGTTGGGATGCCTGGGCTGTAAACTCCAGCTGTTAGCAGGAAAGACAGACACGAGACAACAGGAGGTGTCCCCCGGACACAAATCCACATCTGCTGCATTTCCACGGTATTTTTTCAAAATCTGTTGCGTGGCCTAAAAATGTGCCCTCCACTTCCAAACGAGTTACATCGAAGCATTGAGCGACAAACATCAGATAACATTTTAGAGTTACATTACATCTCCTCACATGTCATTTAGCTGATGCTTTTATCCAAAGCGAAGGAATGCTTGTAGAATTTAATTCCCTCCTCATATCGACCTTATGATAAGATATTCAGCACACACCTGAGTTACGTAAAAGACCCCCGACACCACCTATCAATACGCTGGCACTTGCTTATACGTGCACGTCCCGGAATCTGCAGGTCTGTGTTATGCAACCCGGCTGATAAGGACACTGCAGAGGAAAAGTAAAGAGACAGAAGCGTGAGGCAGGTGTGGAAAACACCTGCGGGGGGGTTCTGATTCTCAGAGACTTACGGTACAGAAGACATGTGTCCCACCCAGGTGTCCTTGACTCCTGCCTGGCGGGTTCAGGCCTCGGCGAAGTAATCAACTGTGAAGGGTGGACAGCAAAGACGTGTCTGAGGTCTGTTTTCGTCACAATGAAGCAGCATTTTGAGAATATTTAACTTCCTTATTATTATGCAATCCTTTTTTGGTGAAACATGTAGACAAGAACTATTTGTTAGGTGGGAGGGTCAGGACAGATAAACTGGAACTGATCCACTGATTTTATGTGTCTAAAAAGTTCTCACTTCACTGTAATTTGTTGGCTAATCAGAATCAGAATCAGAATATGTAGTGCAAGTAGTGCAAGTGGTGCAAGCTGTTGATTTAAACATGGAGCATGGATTTATTCCCTCGGTGAACGTGTGTTTATTCATTTTGGATTATGAAGAAGAGATGACAACATCCGTGTAGAGATTTTAGACAGCTGAAACGTTTAATTAAAACCTACAAAAGTGTTGCTGGTGAGGAAAAGAACAGCATCAGGGTGTGACGGTGCTGCTTCCTGTAGAGAAGGCCAGCGGCAGTTCACAGGGGAAGTTACTAACCACATTGTTTCCAGTAACCGAGGCAACGGCAACGGAATTTCATTAAAAACCACAAAATATCTGCGGTTTGATGTTGCAATTTCAGTGTGTTTAGTGCCTGTCTTTAAAAACAAAGACACGTCTTTTTTCCCTACAATATGGCTTTCATAAAAAAAAAAAAAAAATCATGACAAGGATACAAAAAAAAGATATTGGTAGAATGCGTCAAAAAGGTCAACCAGCACCTCATCCTTTGTGTGACAAGAACACGCCCCTTCTGCTCTCTTATTGGTCATCCTGAGCTCTCTAGCCCTCCTTCTCTTCTCCTATTGGTCTGCATGAAGTTCAGTCATAGCGGAAGTTAAGATCCTTTAAGATCAATGAAGGATGAACGGGACCACAGCGAGGGAAGCATCAAGCTCCAGAGAGGACGTGAAGGCATTTTCGGAAATTAGATATTTGTACTTTCAAAGTAAAAGACAGAAAAAAATATTTTGTGTTAGTGACATTGTATTTATTCATTTGAACCTGATATCAATATTTTCTGCTAGTTATTTTTCTGTGGATAAAATAGGTTCAGTCACCGTGAAACCGTAAATTTAAAATGTAAACGTTTATATTTCCCAGCAAATTTGTTAGTTACGATGAACTTGAAAAGGTGACATTTCAACTTGATACATTACATGTAATTTAGCTGACGATTTTATCCAAAGCGACTTACATTTACTTTACATTTTGCCTAAGACTGGATGTTTTAAACGTAGTACATAGGTGCTCATCTCCCCCCAAATGAAAATTACATTTAACTCATTATTATATAAAATACTATTATGTATTCAAAATGATCTTTCTGTACATCTTATACAGATTTTTGTCCCGCATACATTTACATGTCATAAAAGCTTTGACCGGAACGGTGTTGTCTGATCTTTGTAGCTTGACGGAAGTGCTCAGCGGGACGTCGGAGGAGAAGAAACAGAGTGGGCCGAGCTGTTGTAACTTTGTGCTTCTTCGGTCCTTTTTCTGTCATTTGTTTTTTTCCCTTTTGACCGTTTTTCCCAGTCGCGGCTGTTCGCTTCGTCTTAAACCGAGTAAAGTTCGCGCTGACGGACCAAAAGAAAAATGGAGATAGAGAAGGAAGTAAAGAAGGTAAGCCTCCCACCCCCCCCCCTCCACCCCCTCCGACTGACCGGGGAACGCCTTGACAAGGTGTGCAGAAGCACCGGACAGGTGACGAGAGAAGTTGCGTTCGCCGCCGACTGACCTTCCGGCTTTTGTTTTTCGGCTTTTAGTGTTTTTCTGAGTCAATATCAATAACTCTTCATCGATTCATGCGATCGGTATGAGCATCACGTGACAGTTGGACAGGTCTACACAACTCCCCTTTTGGCGTTTTGTTTTTCCTACTTCCGCTTGCGTTTCCGTCTGATAAGAGCTCGACGCGGCACTCCGTTTGAATTTCGGTTAATCGAAGCGTCGGTGCGCGTGGCGACCGAACTCACGAGCTATTTCACGTGCTGGTGATTGTTAAGCAAACTATACGTGCTGTTGCGAAGTTCGGCGTGGTTATTGTGCCAGAAAGCCTTCTGCTTTTTACAATATCGATGTTTTAGAACGCCTACGCAATTATGTTCACAGTAAAGGTGCAGACAAATTGGACAATTTATTCCCCCCGGTGTGTTTGGGTGATGTCATGCTCTATTAAACTCATTATGACTACACCCCCCCCCCCCCTGCAAAAAAGGAGGTAGAGGTAATTGGTAGCCAGGCTGGGAAATTATTATCATCATCATCATCATCATCATCATCATCATCATCATCATCCAAGTTGTTCCTGGTGAACCAGAGCTCTAGTTTCTAATGGAAAGAAGTCCAACCTAAATAGCGCACTAAAATGCTACTTTTGTTAGCGAAGTCAATCCTCAGCAGGTGGTCTTTCCAGACGTAAACGCCACTCATCTGTAATTTGTGTCGGAGCTGGTTCACCCTGCAGCATGAGTCATGGTGCCAAGTCACAGACAGAAATGATCTCATAATAAAGTGTCTCCGTAGAACTCCGGAGGAACTGGGGTTATTTTGGTCAATTCAGTTAAACCTTTATTGACTTAAATTATAGTAAGTCTATTGTTTTTTTCCACTCTCTCAGGAGAGTAAACTGAATGTTGGTCTGTCTCCAGTATCTGTTTGGGTCAAAATACCTCTCTCTGACCGAAGGGGCTCCAGCAGGCTTTGCAGCAGCGTAACCATATAAGGTCATGAACCGCCGCTGACTGTGGACGTCAGCGTTGTTTGAAACTGAACGATGCAGATGTTTAAAAAGACAGAAGACAAAAATTGCTCGTTGCAATTTTGGGAGTTGATGCGAAAAGTCTCCCAAAAAGATTTCTCTGAATGGAGAAGTTACCGTTCACTCCAATCGGAGTGACTTTAGTTCGCTTTTAAGACTACGTCACCTCCCCTGTGTCCTCTTTATTGCAGATGACCCTTGGGCACGAGTTTGGAGCCGGAGCGGCCTGTTTGAAATGCAAGGACAAGTGCGAGGGCTTTGAGCTTCACTTCTGGAGGTTTGTACCGCTTCTCAGGTTGTCACAGAAATGGGTTCAACGTTGGCAAACCGCCCCCCTTTGACTTCCAGTGTCCAGACCGGAGACCTTCTGGGTAACTAAAGTAAATGAGCAGCGACGTAAATGTGTCTCTCTTTCCAGAAAGATCTGCCGAAACTGCAAATGTGGCCTCACGGAGCACAACGTGCAGATGAACTCGGAGGAGAACAAGAAGGTGGGCAAGCTGTTCGAGGACACCAAGTACACCGGCCTCATCGCCAAGCTGAAGACGGACGGCATCCCCAGCTACAACGGCACCATGGTGACCATCACTCTGCCCAGCTCCAGCACCGCCTACGCGGTGCCGGCGAGTGCCTCCTCCGCCGAGGGGCTTCCGGCGGGCGCCGCGGGGTCGGCTGCGCCCACTGCAGCGGCCGTGGGCTCGGCACCCGGCGGCACTCAGCCTTGGGCTCAGGCTCTCCCTGGGGGTCACCCTCAGGGTCACCCTCAGGCTCATCCTCAGGGTCATCAGGTGCCACCCGGCATCGCGCCTGTCAAGGCTAACAAAGTGCCGGTAGCTGTCGGTGCCACGTCGGCCAATTTGGTGCCAGTCACCAAAGACGTACCTATGAAGAGTGTCACCTATGAGTGGGCGCCACCGGTAGCCAATAAGTATCTGGTAAGAGTTCAAAGTAGTAGAATTAACTAGAATTAAAGCGTTTTAAAGTATCCTATAGATATATAGATCGAACTCAGCGGTCCTGAGACAGGATTTAAGATTTTTCAACGGGAACATTTTTGAAATAATAATGAATTTTAAGCTTTCCTCATTTTACCGATCCCCTGCTTTGAGTTACGACCAGAAGGTCCTGTTTCTTTAGTCTAGCTCTGTATCTGTAGGACCCTTGTTTTGTCTTGTCCGCGTCCTTCATGCGATTTTACTTTATTCCATCGCAAACGTTTTTTCTTTTTGACCTCCAGGCGGTGCGTTACATCGAGCTACTCCCCGTCGAGAAGCGCCCGGTGGCCGGTACGGAGGGAGCCGCTTACCGCCGGCAGCAGATGGCCCGCCAGCTGCCTGAGCACGACCAGGACCCATCCAAGTGCCACGAGCTAAGCCCTGCCGAGGTCAAGCAGATGCAGCAGTTTGTCCGCAAGTACAAGGACGAGGCCCTTGGAGTCGCAGACGTCATGCTGCCCGAGGAGATGGCACTGGCTCAGGCTGGAGGGCAGGGAGGAGCTGGCGTCGGGGCCGGAGGAGCAGGCTACGAACCGGGTGCCGGGGTCGCTGTAGCTAGAGCAGGCGCCGGTTCCGGCCCGGGGGCTGCAGGCGCCGGTTCCGGCCCGGGGGCCGCAGGCGCCGGTTCCGGCCCGGGGGCCGCAGGCGCCGGTTCCGGCCCGGGGGCTGCAGGCGCCGGTGTTGCTGCCTTTGGAGCTGGACCCTTCTCAGGAGGAGTCCCGGGTGCCACTGGAGGAGCCGTGGGTACCGCTGCCACTGGAGGAGGCACTGGCGCCGCTCCCACTGGAGGAGCCATGGGTACGACTGCCACTGCTGGAGCCATGGGCGTCCCTGGAGCTCAGCAAGCTGGACTACCACAACGGACCTTTGTAAGCAGTCTCTCTCCTGTACAACTACACATTATCGGCAGCCATATAAGAGTAGCTGGTTGAAGTTATTATTTCATTAACAACAGGGATATATTGGATACTGGATACAGACTATGGCATAAACATTAAACTGTAAGGCAAATTGATTGCTCATGGTAACTTCTACTCACGTGGCGCAGGTGTAGAGAGGGGGCGCTGGGAACCGCAAGGTTGGTGGTTCAAGTCTCTGCTGCCCCATGTCCCATGTCGAAGTGTCCCTGAGCAAGACACCTAACCCCTAATTGCTCCCCAGGCAAAAATGTAAAAATGCCATGGGTTAAAAATGTAATGTAAGTCGCTTTGGATAAAAGCGTCAGCTAAATGACCTGTAATGTAATTATAATTTTGGGAATTATGATTATGCTCCTTTCAAAAAAATAGTGAGTATAATGTTTTATGAATTCTTATGAAATGCTTTAAAATATTTTATGATTATGGCTCTAAGTCACATTGGGTGTTTACAAGAGCTGATAACCATACAGTGCTACATGCATGTTCTAACACATTAAAGCTGAACCCTTGAAATGAAGCCGTTTATATCTGTAGCGCCTCGTCACAGATTGTGTTTCTGACCTTTCACTTCAAATTGTTCTTAATCTTCTGACTTTAAAAAGTACGTTGAAGAGTAGGGCCTTCTCAGATGTTTGTGTTGTACAACTTGGTGACCGTTAAGTACTGTAGATCCTAGAGTTCCTGCAATGCCTTATTAAACTGGACACTAGGTGGAGCCATATGACCGGCTGTGACCCGGCCTTCGTTGATTCCATTCTAACTCGAAACGGGTCATGAGTCACATTGTCTTCACATTGTCTCATGTGCAGAGTTGTTCTCACATTCTCTCTCTTGGCTTTAGCCGCCGTCTTGATTGCCCACAACAACTTAACAACTTTGTATTTGCTTACTGCTGCATTTCTGTAACTCCACCATGTTGATTTAATAGCATCAGTTTTTATAAAGTGGAATTCGGCCCATGAGTGTGAATCCAAGGCAAAAGTTCAAATGTTTGCTTTTAGCATCCTGTTTGTCGGCCCTCTCTACCCTGTCCTGGAATGGAAGGATATTGTCCTTTGTGTCCACCGAGTGGAAGTACATAATCATTCTTATTATTCAAGGACATAAGGAGATTTGACTGTACTAACACAGTATTTTATGTAAATAGCCACACATTTTAACCTGCATCCTTTTTGGGGGGAGTACCACTTGGTGATTATCAGTATTTGACAGCACTTTAAACTATTTACACTTTTACAACTCATTTTGGACTTTTTGCAGTTTGACAAAATCCCTGATGAATTCAAGCTCCTCTTCTTCTCTTCTCCCAAAGTCGTGCCATCACTGCCAGCTGCCGATGCGTCTGGGCGAGCCGGCCGTCTACGCCGAGCGGGCCGGCTACGACAAGATGTGGCACCCGGCCTGCTTCGTGTGCTGCACCTGCCAGGAGCTGCTGGTGGACATGATCTACTTCTGGAAGAAGGGAAAGCTCTTCTGTGGACGCCATTACGGAGACAGCGAGAAGCCGCGCTGCGGGGGCTGCGACGAGGTGAGGGCGGAGTCGTTCCGACACCGGTGTTGTGGAAGAAATTGCCCTCTGATACGGAGCAGATTGCCGGATCGAGTACCGGCTAGCACGCTGCACAGGAGACGTGGTACATCGCGTCCCTCGTGTGCTAAGTAGTACCCGTCTGTGTTTTGACACCCTGTTCTGTCCCCCGATCAGTAGGAACTAACTAAGTGCTCGGCTAAATAACGGCTAACGTTAGCGCAGGTTGCAATGAGTTATGTTTGAATGAAATCGATTATGAGCTGCTCATTTAGGGGAGTGCTGCTAGCCTTCCTTTCGTGTGTCCAATGGCCCCTGAGAGAAAATCTGACTCCAGGACTGCGCGTCAAATCAAGCACTTTGTTTTGAATGTAGTGGTGTCCGATAGGTACTCTGTATCTTTATGAAGCAGCAACTGCAAAACAGAACATCTCATCTATAACTAATTAGCTAGTTGTTATCATCATCATCATCATCATCATCACAATCACTCTACAATTGGGGTCTCTCCACAGCTGATCTTCAGTAATGAGTACACTCAGGCCGAGGGCCAGAACTGGCACCTGAAGCACTTCTGCTGCTTCGAGTGTGACTGCATCCTCGCCGGAGAGACGTACGTGATGGAGAGCGACAAGCCCGTCTGCCAGCCGTGCTACATGAAGAGCTACGCCGTGGTGAGCTGCCGCTGTTCCCCTCTTATTTATCTGTGTGTGTGTGTGTGTGTGTGTGTGTGTGTGTGTGTGTGTGTGTGTGTGTGTGTGTGTGTGTGTGTTGGGTCGAGCGGTCCTAAATTCCACTAGTATCACCAAAGCTTTTGCAATGGAGAATTTAATAGTTTTCCAGTCAAACATTCTCTTTAGATCAAAGATTCATTTTCCAAAATCATTTGTTTGGCTTTGAAGGAAAACGTGTTTTCCTATCAACACTCCAATTTCTTATTGGGACTTATTGGGAACTTGTGACAAAATAAAAAGTGTAAATGTCGAAGCAGTTTCCCTTGACGCTGCCGTGTCCCTCCCGTCATTCCCAGAAATGCGCCGCCTGCCAGAACCCGGTGGAGCCTGAGGCCCAGAGGGTTTCCTACGGCGAGCACCACTGGCACGCCGAGCCGCAGTGCTTCAAGTGCTCCGGCTGCTCCAAGTGCCTGGTGGGGCAGCGCTTCATGGCGGCGCAGGGCTTCCTGTTCTGCTCCGTGGAGTGCAAGAAGAAGGTCGCGGCGTGAGAGGGACACAGGCCGACTTTACCCGCCGCCACTTGAGAAACCAACGGGAAGACCCCCTAAACACCCTGGGCGAGGGGAGGGATTGGTCCTGGGGGCGTGGACATCAAAGTGCCTGACGCGTCTAATACAGAAACGTTTAAACGTAGGGGGGGGCTCCTCTCTTTGTGTCCATGACTGAATCCGATCAAAGAATCGATCCATCTCCTCTGGAGTCCAAAAGTTGTACTTTCGTGCCTCATCTGCCTTTTGTCCTCTTCTTTCAACGCCACATTAACGGTTTGCTTCTTCACTGTTTTCTTACTGATGATGTTCATTTTATGTTTTGTTTTTTTGTTTTTTTTACTCTTCTAATGTGCCGCCTTTTTACTTCCTGAAACAAACTACTGAGTCTCTATGCAGCAATACCAGCAAAGCTCTGGGGTTCTGTATTCCACACCCAAGTGAAATAATATAATTATCCAAATCATTATATTGATAGTAGTGACAAACATTTAGTCATTTTCCTTCAGAGAGTATTTCATTGAGAGATTTTGAGTAAATTGCCTCGACGCTCATAATACTTTCAGAGTTGTTGCACAGGTGTGTGTAGGAGTGTGTTGAGGGAAAAACAACGTAATAAACATCTAGTGTACTCCGTCCGTTACCAGTTCATGAGATGTCCTGTACAAACTACCGCTCTACAAACGGCAGCCCTGTAATCAGGTGTTGGACAGGCAGGTGTATGACAGATATTTGGAATAGCGTGAGTGGGACTGTGGCTAAACAATGTACAGTTGGAGATGTGGATTATTGTGACTTGAGCTTTTCTCTAATCTTGTAAGTATCCGATGCAGTTATTATTCCGCTTCGTGGCCTTTGACTGCTCGTGTTTGGATCTCCATTAGCTCCACGAAGTGGGTCTAATATTGTATTAATTAGAAGTATTAACATTCTGTATTTAGAAAGGGAAAACCTTGAGTTAGAAAATGTTTCAACCTCTTGGATCAGCCAAATGTGTCCTGATGAATTTAAACTGTACGCTTGTAATAAAAGAATGGTGCCTTGTGGACCTGAAACACTGGAAACTGCTTCATGACCCTTTGTTCCAGCCAATAAACACTATGCACTTAAATGATTATTTTTGGTAAATTGATACATATGTAATGTAACTTTACCAGCTGTGGTCCTCCCACACTTCTCCCTACTCAAGGTCGCTTGCTTGCACCTGTTGCCGCGCCCCCTGCCCCCACCGGCCTAGTGGTCTCCTCTGCAGCCGTTGAAGGTGTGGCTCGTAGGGTGAAGGAAAAATATGACTCCTACTTCACTGCCATTTTTCACAACGGATATTTTGTCTCCGAGAGAACGCAGGGTTGAGACAGCCTAACGGCCAGCAAAAAAAGAAGTCTGATAAAGTCATAGTAGTAAATGACTCCTAATCGCTTTACGCTGTGGATCTCATAGTTTGCACCTTTTATCATCTGTCCCACTGTGGTGGGAACTGTTCAGCGGCCCGGCCTTGATGGAAAAACCACCTCCGAGGGGCTCGTGTTTTCGTCCACAGCGTGGAAACCGTGCACAATTCAAGGAAGCTCCATCCCTGAGCAGCCCCATTGTCTCACATGGCAGCGGGCCCGAAGCCGAGCTGCTGTTTCCCCTCCGCCGACCTGATGTGACCAAACCGCCGGCTGCAGGAACGCGTGTACCCCCCCAACATTCCCCTTTGCTTTCTCCAATTTAATTGGTGTCACCTGCAAGGGACTAAAATACTCTAAAATAGTATGAGCCCCTGCAGAGAAGGGCGAGGTCACCCGAGCGCCTGTGTGAATTTACATGTGATTTGTTTCAGGCTTGAATTTGCATTGTTCTGCAGTTTAACAAGTGAAATTTGCATCGGCAACCCAATTTTGTTGTTTGTTTTTTAATATTTTGTGCGTGATGGCCCTTTGTGTGTAGTTTTAAATACAGTTTGAACCGGTTGTGACTGTAAAAGCTGCAAGATGACATCATCTATCCTGCAAAGAGCAGCGACACCTCCCCGTTGATGGACGCAACCATCGGAGATAAGTGCAGATCATCTCCGCTCACATTCTTCATCTCCTGCCTCAGTGTGCAAAAAAACCCAAACCAGTCATTAAACGTAATGTAAAACTATGCGTCAGCTACTCGGAGGAACCAAAAGAACAGAGTTGGAGCTTCGGGATTGCATACCTGCACTAGAAAGACGAGAGAGACGTTCAGGCATGCAAAGGTATCATCACTTTGATATCAGACCAGGACAGAGAAGTTAAGGAAGAGGTGACTGATGGTTTCTGCCTCAGACTCCTCAGAAATTTGTTATTTTTGATCAAAATCTTGGATGAGACGAGGTATTCATACCCTCCGATGCATGTCTAGTAGCTCGCTCATCATCCAGGTTAAACCCAATCGGAATCTGAGCCATTCCTTCGGCTATGCAATGACCTTCATGTAGAAGGCCTGGCGTTGCAGGGAACAGGAGCGATCGTGTCCAGTGAGACCTTCAGCGCTGCGGTTTTTCTTGCCGACAGAGAATCCAGTTTTTAGGTGTTTTAGATGAGGACTCTTGGTAGCGAACATCTCAAAGACCATCTTGGAAAAGATATTAAACCAGCCACAATTCCAAACCAGACGTTCTACCTTTCTACCCCCCTTTCGACTCCACCCGTTATCAAACTGCTTTCATTTTGATCTCAAGCATTCACAGGATTTCAGGATTCTCTTCTTGTCCAAATATTTTGTCAAAAAAAGTCTAAATATTATGACCAATAGGATGTCTCTATGGGCCTTACCGGATCGTCAACGGCTCGAGCCAAACCATCGGTGTCTGTTTAGGGGGGGTCCGACAATTTAGATTATTCATTCACACAACATGGCGGTGGCTGTTCTTCTTTTTAGTTTTTGTTCGTCGCTCTCCATTCTTCATCCCTTCTGCGATCTGGTTTGATGACGTTCTGGTCGTTGCAAAAAGCATTTGCAGCTCCTCCAGTGTCACAGTTGTTTGTCTCTGAGTTCCATCAGTGGACCTTGACACGGAAGTAATGGCGGACTCTCATCTTGGCGTATTTACAGAGAGCTTCATGTTGACAATAACTGATCCTCACTGGGCTCAACAGTGTTTTATTGACTTCAACCTGCTCCATATTGACTTTGGATCTCCATGGTTACTATTTGCGTTGCATGATATTAAGACCAGCCCTACAGATGGCAACATTTGTTTCAGTTAAACGTGCTGGTGGTGCTACAAACAGTGTTTAGTCATCTGAAATGTGAATTCACACATCTTCTTATCTTTTCCTCGCTTTAATCAAACCGTGGCTTTACTACTTCAGAGTCCCCTAGACATGAACTTAAGTCCCACGTGACCTTAGCATGTTGTAAACAAGGGTGTATGTGATCCTGGAGTGAGGGAGTTGCCGTGGAAACAATTTAGATGAAGGGAATGTTGACACAGCTGACTGGACATGTACGACTGCATTAGACACACATTATCATCAGTCATTTAGTACTCACTGCTTTCTAAACAGAAAGATGTACCCTCAGCAACCCTAACTTAAAATCAACAATCTATGTACAGTGTGATGCTGTAAAAAGGTTAAATGGGGTAATAATAATTTCTCTACTGTGTCCGTCCTCACAGCTATCGCCGTGGCTACGGCCAAACATCCCTGTTTAGGTTTCCCTTTTCCTGCCATTGTCCAACACTCTTTTCAATGCCGTAAGCTGGAAAGAAAAAGAAAAAAATCCGCAGCCTGAATTCTCAGCGAGGTAATTAGTGCTGCACTCAAGGTTAAAGTATGAAGCGGTCACATGATGACGGTGGTAATCTGCTATGTCCTGATTAGAGGATATGAAGCTAAATGAAGGATTTAAAGTTTTAATTGAAGACCAATATCTGTATTTTTTCCCCAACAGTACAAATTCCACCATGTTTGTTTTCCTTTTGTCTAGCCAACCATTTTATGAATGCTAAACAACACACTTTTTGATGAATGTTTGATGACATCCTTCTGCAGACAAAGGGGGTAAAGTATCGGTCCCTGAACGCATCACTGCTTCATGTGCGTGACTCGTTTACGCATTCTGTCTTTTACCCTCAGCACGAATTTCAGCTCAAAGTGAGTTGAGTCGAGGGACGTAACGCAGCTGTTAATCATGATGTAGCCCCGCCCTAAAGCATCCTCTGCTTTATGGTCTGTTTGACTCTTCCTTGAACCATAATCTACCAAATGAACATCAAGCTGTATTGAAGAAGACCTGAAACTTGCAATGTCTTGACTGGCCACCAGGGGGCGACTCCTCTGGTCCCATAGAAGTCTATGAGAGAATGACTCAACTTCTCTCTTGATTTATTCCCTCAGTGAACATCGGAAACGTGACTCCAGGGTCTCAGTCTGTGGGGTACGTTGGGAGCAACAGGTGCGACAGGAGCATCAACGAGACATCAACACACGTGTTGTTAAAGAGGTAAGCATGTAGTAAGCGTGATCGGCACTGTGAGTGCTCGCATGGTGAGAGTGTGTCATCAAACATACCGTGGGTGCTTCCTTGCATGCCAGTAGCACAAATAAATGCTTGTGTATGTGTGTGTGTGTGTGTGTGTGTGTGTGTCAGGATGAACTCCTGTTGGATTGGTCTTTTTTTATGGATAACATCTGGCTTTAATGAGGGGATTCCACTGCTGTGCCAGGCGGGGCAGAACTGATCAGTGGAAAAATCCTCCACAGAGACTCTGAACTCATGACATGGAACAGCTCTCTGATACCGACGAGGTGTGTGTGTGTGTGTGTGTGTGAGAGTTGAGCTGACATAGCGATGTCTCTCTCTCTGAACAAACACGGATTAACCTACTGACCCGCATTTGTGAAATCGAGACTTTTTCGACATCATTAGAAGAAGAAAAAAAACACTGACACGTGAGTGTGAGCCAAGAACAACGTGGAACTTGTCGATTAAAAGCAAACGTTATTCAAACGGGACATTTGGGAAAGATTTCAAATATGGGAAATGTGAAGATGCTTGCTGGAGCAAGTTTTGTAAAATTGTAAAGTTGTAAAATACCATTACAACTTTTTGTATTGCAAACTCCCTCCCTCGTTATGTGTTAAAAAACAGATCCAAACGATGTAACTGTTTCTATGGATACGCTGCCACATCTCCACATGCACCACGTTTCCTCTGAATCAGACAGCAGGCGTCCAGGAGGAAACTTCTCATTCCAGGCTTACACCCCCACGCGTCTCTTTGACCTTGATTCGCTCCACCCTTACTTGTTCCCATTAGCCTTTTACACACACTGATCCCTCCTTCCACCTCTCACGGTCCTGCCAATACTCCCTCCCCATGCTAAGAACAGATAAATAAAGGCCTTCTGTGCTGTAGCTGGATGAGAATTCCTCCCATGAGTTTTGGCGAGCGCCGCGGACGGAGTTTAAGAGCCCGTTAATGTCGGAGGCAGGAATGCGAGGCGGCCTTGTATGGTCATAAGAAAGGGCCGCTGCTTCTTTTTTTACACACGCTTCTTCTTTTTCCCCTCTTTGAGGCTCCAGGCCGGTTCTGGAGATGGAAGAGGCCGACATGTTGTCTTTGAATCCGCCGCTTGTCGTCTCTTCCACTCTAGATGCTCCTTCACGGTGTGTTAGGCCTGTGCTCGCACGTGAAGTATTTTCAAAATAAACTGTTTACACAGAACATGCCGTTTTTTTTGCAGGTGACATATTGGGTCTTTTATTAAATAAGCGTCTGTGTTTTCTGCTTGTTACATGCATACAGTGGCCTTTCAAAATAAACTTTCAGAATTAAACAAAATCTACAGTTTCATGTCTCTTTCAGCCACGTGCAAACTTCATTTTAGAAAAACAAACCATTTCGTAAAGTTTGCACCGTTTTTTTCTTTGTGATGCAATCGGGCGACATTTTGTTAAATATAAGAATACAAACATGGAGGATGTGGCCGGTAACAGTCGGAACGCATCCAAACTCCCACTAGAATAAAGTTCTGACTATAGCAGCATTCTGGTATTGTTTTTTATTTTCTAGTGAGGTAGGTGAGGTAGTGGGGGGGTGTGGGGGGGTTGCAGCACCCACCAAGCTTCACCAGAGAATGGCCACCACGGTTGTTTCCTGGCAACAGTGGTCAACACGTGCGATTTGATACGCAAACGGCAAAAACAGCAACAAGAAATATGCAAGAACGCAGACAAGACACACAGTCTTTTTGCCTCAGTAACACACATGAGTCATTAATCCATCAACAGATCCATGAGTATCACTCCAAACCCAGAGGGTGTGTGTGTCCTGCAGGCCTGGGTGGTCAGGAGGGTGTGATGTTCAGAGATCTGTCAAAGATCATCCTCCTCCCTGCACCAAACAGGCGAACACGCTGCGGCCCAACCGCTCACTTAGTCGCACCCTTAAGTCCATCCTTCACCGTGAGGCCTATGGGGAATGCGTCTGCAGTTTAGGGTCCTTTCAGACTTGATGAATCATGTTTCTTGCAGCTCCTACACACATTGCAAACACTTCTGGCGCATAATTTTCCAACCGAGTGCAGTAAGTTGTCAAGCTGAGCAGAAACATTAACCACCAAAGAAGCTAAATGCTACCGAAATTGATTGATTTTCCAAACCTTTGTTTGATGTAGAGACCCGGCGTGTAACAGCGGCCAAGACAGGGACTCTGAACTTTGACCTCATGGAGTTTAAAAATGGAAACAATGCTTCACAGATGAGGAGACGTTGATTAACTTTCTCACTCTGGGAGCTGTAATTAGCTTGCAGATCCCTGAAGATCGGCTCGCCCTCTTGGCATGAAGTGCGGGGGTCCAAATTAACGTCTGTGGAAGAGATTGAGGTTTCATAATTATACAACTCGTGACTTTCCCGTCTGGGTCCGACTGCTGCTTGTGTTTTTTGGTGTGCCGGTCGATACTTGTTGAAAGAATGTCTTCATGGGAATGTTGTTATTGCACACTGTGTCTTTCCCTTCCGAAGGGAAAATGAGAAAAACAAAGACCTGAAGCCACTTAAATGGATCCTTGACCTTTGACCTCCAATGTGCACCGTACAAGTGGATGTAGGAGGAGATTTCAGGGATGCTCGTTTGTACTTTATTGTCTGTCATGATAGTTTAGCTGGGCAAACCTGTAGCAATGAAAACTATGTTATGTTAACTATGAAAGCGTCACAGTCCCGCCCACTTTAATGCCATTTCTTCTCCCCGCCATCCATCTCCATCAGGTCTTAACCTCCGGTTGTGAAAAGTAAAGCCTTAAACCATGCATCCCTCTACGACAATCGCTTGACCGCATGTTTTCTGGCGAAGGTTTTTGGTCCAACATTATGAATCATTTCATTCTGAAAGGTTTGTTCCACAAAAAGGTTGTGATAAAGACAACTCTGGTGCAGAAACGTTAACATTTGTACCGTATCTTTTAGGAAAAGAAGTAGGCTAACCCAGGACATGATGAATGAATCAGGTTTGCTTGTGTTATCTCCTATTCTTAGCATGCCTCTCAAGCCCACAAAGTGTCTTTTACGTCATGTTATCTGGACCAACCTGCGCTGCCTCATCCGTCAGCCTGAACCTGTGCCGCCCTTCAAACTCTGACGCTCTCATAAAAAGAGGCCGGACACACGTCAGGAAAGGACGTTTACGTTTCACTAAGTCAGAAATGCACAAAAACCCAACACAAATTTCAGAGAATGAAAGCCGGGCCAGATCTATGAGACAAGAGAGGGTCACTGCTCCAGGACCTGCTGGAACTCGGCTGGCTTCGATGCGTTCGATCGTGTCTTGAGAGACGTTATTTTTCCATAAGGGTGAGATTTTTACCCACCTCAAGGTTCTCTGTGAGTTGGGTAATCGTCAGAACGCCTTCAGGATCGGACTTAGCGCGTCTCTTCTACAGTTCTCTTCAGCTGCAGAACATCCTGGAGGCATCAAGAGCGCAGACAAAAAACTCTATTATTCATTTAGTGCTTCTTTACTGCAGTGTGATCCTCAGTGGGGAATTTAAAGGGGCAGCATGCAGCATTTCTGTGGGAATCTATCAGTAAAAAGTAAAGAGTAAAGCCATCAGCCAAGTTGTGTGGGACAGAGATATTTAACTGTGGCACCGCCATAAGAAAGAATCGTTAACAAAGCGTTACTATGGCGAGTAGCCTCCGGGTTTACATTCAGGGTCCCGAAGTCTTGAGAGGGGGAGGAGAGACAGTGATGTTCAGCTGGTTCTCCCTTTATGCAGATCTGCATTGTTAGCTTCTATATTATGTTACTATTGATTATTAAGATTGGCAACTTATTTTATTATTGGAAAAAAATAAACAAAGGCTTGTTTTTATATGTAGTCATATTGCAACAAATTATAAAATATTAAAGATAAGAACTTTGGCAGTCAGACACAATAACTATCTAACCAAAAATATTTTAAATAACCGTACATCTTTGCTACATGGTTTCAATGAACCGTTCATGCTCACCTTTCCCTGCCTCACCAGTAGTTAAGATAATTCCATTCAACTGGAGTGCTTGGATTGTAATTGGAAATGGTATGAAAAATCCAGCCAGTTTGAATTACCCAAAAAAACCTGATTTCCCGTAATAACATGTTTTGCACTCCGTTCTAGTTGATATCCTTGATTATTAAAGCTGCAATAAAAGTTTCCTCTTTCTAAACGCATCTCACTCAACTTGACAAATTGCCCCTGGTGCTGATCTGGCGTGCCGATCGGCTTTGAGGCACTGACTGGATCATGTGTTTCCCAACCAGCCGTCTAGACGGACGGACAGGGCTCCGTCCCCCCCCCCCCCCCCCCCCCAAACCAAACAGGCATCTATTGAGCCTGCCAGAACACTTTCCACAAAGTCCCGGACTGAGTCCCGTCGGCGTGGGGCTCTCCCGCCGTGATTGGACTCAATTAAAGCCACTCAGGCGTAACAGCGCTGCTTTAGTGGCGTGACGTCATGAGCCCTTCGCAAACACACACAGATGTCATTGTTGGATTTCCCCATCTTTCCGCCTCCAGGTGGTACTGTGTGTGAGCCAAACATCAGTTTCCTGGTGGATTGTGTTCAACTCCTCTCCTCCTTACGCAGACTTACACAGATTCATCTGAAACTTCTTTAACACGTTAAAAAGCAAAAGTAACCCGAAACTGCACTTTTGTTATCTTGTTTGTTGTTTTCTCTTTAGGAGAAAGATCCGCTAAAACACACATTTTACCTGTAATCTCCCAGCAATAATTTGCGTTTAGCGATGCAAATACTTCTTTTACTTGGAACTCCTTGACCCAGACAGAAAATACAATCATAACCTATTGCATTTCTTTGTATTCATCACAAATTCCCCAATAAATGATTGTGTCTTCTTATGTTTTGTGTGAAATCCTTTAAACCCCGATGAATGACAGAAGAGAAGCACATTACTAGCTGACGTCTCTGAGCACACCGAAATAAATGAGCTGCTCCCCCCGAGTTGTTCCCACGATTTACGCTCCTGTGTGAGACTGTAAATGTGAAGGCCCCTGACCATCCGTCTTCTACCAGGACACATGAACAGGAGCCTCACTGTTTCTACGTGGCTGATGGAGAGTACCCTCCCTGACCTTCCTCCCCAAACAACCCGCCCCCCGGCCGACATGAATCGTATCTGCTCACAATGCCCAGCGCCATGGAGCCGGGGAAGGAATTAGCGATTTTCGCTTTTCCTGAGGCCGTCGCGGATCTGACTGCGTTTGAGGGTCCCATAGTCTGAGATCCTGTGTTCTGCTGATTGGATACACAATCCAATCAGAGACATTGTGTAACCAGTCCGGTGACCCAGGTCCAAGAGTGAATGGACCCAAGTCCGGTCCAAGCAGTGGCAGAAGAAGAACATCTTGCTTGTTTGTACACTCTGAATCATCAATGTCCAAAGATTTTATGTGTGTTTAAATCGTTCACAGAGCGTCCGTAATCGGGAGTAACAGAAATGACACATCTTCGCTTATGGTTTAACTTATGGTAACACAAAGGCAATGCTTTTCATGTCCTATTCCCTGCAATAACGCAAATGAAAGAAACTTTGTGCAGCAATGGAAACTTCCAAATTAAGTCCAGAGGTTTGCTCGTTAACCGGGGAGGAACATTCGGTGAACAAGGAGGGCAACTGGGGACAGTGGGCAGCACTTTTGAACATAAGCGAAACGAGATTCACCCAGTAAACAAATGAATTAGAAACCAGGACCAATCTGGGCCTGAGGCCAGCTACCCCGCTAACAAAAGACCCGGACCACGTGTGGGTAAACCCACATCTGAAGCTGCCACATCACGACAGCGCCCAACGCCGGTTTATAACCTGTGTCTCTCCAGGGAGAATGAGCTACATACCGACCTCCTATAGCTTCATCCTGGATCACATGTTCACCTTTTAGACTCGGACACTGCGTCTCTTTATCTGGAGTTATTAGCCAATGTTCAATCAATCCTCAAACACTCAACAATTTTGTCGCTGACCTTTTTCTATACCCTACTGTATCTACCTTACACAATAAAAAGTTGGATGGTTGAAAGGTTTCTTGAACAACACCTCTCTTGCTTTTTGTGCATCAATATATATGTATATATATATAAAAGAAGCTCAAAACCAAAGGTCCATTAAACTACGTACACAGCCGCTGAGAGTGAACCCCTGGGACACAGATTGTTGTGCGATGACTGGTTTCAGGCCTGTCTCATCACATCAAATTCTCTTTTAGGAATTCATGACAGTTTCCTCAAAGACGGTGTGGTTCACGCCCTCCGGGATCATTTCCCCCATCTTGTTTTGACATTTCCCCCCTCCTGATTAACCAGAGGATCCATTGTGGGAGTCCTTTCTACGACTCTTTTATCCCCCCCATCCTCTTTAGTGGTGACAATACACGGAAGAAGCCATTTGGGGCCTATTTGAGTAACGGGAGAAGGCTCTCTGGAGTATCGTTTTCACATGCAGGACTCCAAAACAAGGGCGTCACATCCTGTCGGCGACCAGGCAGCACACAATGCTGCGACTGGGGACAATGTGAGCCGGGGGACGAGGGCGGGTGCCTGTGACCAACAGGCCGAGGAAATCTCCCCCCTCCTTCCCGACCCGACACACGTCCGACCACACACGGAACATTCGGCCGCCCCCGTCCGGACTGCACCACGTGGGGTTGTCCTCAGACAAGCGGGGGTTGCGGCGTTCCAATGGGCCGCCTCAATCGTGAGTGTGTGTGTGTGAGGCCCCTCTGAATGCGTGTGTTTGTACAGTTCAGCGCGCGTGTGTGTGTGCGGCGAGAGGCTTTGGAAGGAATTCCATGCGATGATAGGGTTTCCCTGTCAGGCTTTTGACAAACTACGGAACTCCCTCAGATGTGGCAGGAGACGTCACCAGGCTTTCCTCCTGACAGTGTCCCACTCATGATGAATAGAAATGTGTTTTTAAATGGAAACTGTACTATAAAATGAACCTGCTTTGTCCGCTGATTTTTGTCTCATTTTGGATCAGAACCCTGAACACTACCCAAAGTCCACAGGACCAGCAGGGTTGGGTGGAGTAACCTCCTTACCGCTGTTGTCATGGCAGTTTTGTGTTGTCATAGCAACCTGCTGCCGGAAAAAAGGAGACACGGGTGTTGACAGAGGAGGAGCATGGAGAGGTATCTGTGGGAGGGCGTCACCTGAGGAATATTTACACTGTGTGTGTGTGTGCGTGCGTGTGTGTGTGTGTGTGTGCGTGTGTGTGGGTGTGGGGTGATTAACAAACTTGTGTTATGGGCTACAGCGCGTGTCAGATACACTTTTGTGGTTGTCTGCTCTGGGTTCTGTATGTGTGTGAGGTTTTGGACGCGTGCGGCTGGAGGCCTCGTGGTTTCCCGGCACGAAAGAACACTTCCTGTAACCAGCGTCACCAGAAAAAAAGACAACTGTTACGCCACACGACTACTTTTCCTAAATGTAGTGGCCATCAGCCACATTCATGGTACAGCTCCTCCAAATTCTTACTCCGTGGTGGTAAGAAACTCTTGGATCTCTACATATTGCAGATCGCTGTATTCGGCACAAGGAGAAAAAATACACTTCTGCCAAAAGGAAGCAGGGAACTCGAATTGTTAAACTGTTATTGAAAGGCAAGACTGAGTCACCAAAACGGACCAGAGGGGAAAAATGCAATTCTTCTTTCACCGCGGTGGACCACAGGATCCAGAAAATAAGAGAGGGGGAAGGAGAAAGGGGGAGAGGGATGACCAATGAAAGACATGAAGGGAGTAATGTGACGTAAGAGTCGGATGAGAGAGGGGGAGACAAACAAAGCTACCGGAAAAAGAAGGAAGAGTGAGCAGGATTAGAGGAAGTATGTTAGTCACTGTTTTTTGTCACTGCTGATTACTGTTACCAGCTAGAAGAATCTTTCATTATGACCACTAGTATACTATGAAGCCCTCCATCTCTCCTGCATCAACACAGACTTCATGCTTGTTGTGCCTCTCTTTGCAGTTGCTCTGATTTAGTCTTTTGTGTTTCTTTTTGGTGACTGTCTCTTTGTAGTTTTAATTGTCTTTTAAAGTTATTTTGAGTCTCCATAGAGATGCTTAGTGTCCCTTTCCATGATAATGTTGCACTTTATGCCTGCACGTAATTCATCCATGTTTAGAACCAATAAATGGAGACATTGAGGATAATGCCAATGGACTGCCAGCGTTTCTCAATATTTTTAGGCCGTAACTCACCTGTGTACATCGCTACGACACCTTCTCATGCACCAGATGCCAAACATTGCTTCACAGAACTCCAGTGAGAAAAGCTCAGTGGGGAAGAGAGACAGCAAAAAGAGGACAATGGGGCAACACCAAGTGTTGTTTATTTGAATGTCGTATTTTCCCACATTGTCCCGCTAACAGAGACATCAAGACAGGTTAGCAACAAAGACAGGCAGTGTGTGAATCTACTGCCTCTTTCCCTCTCTGAATGTGTGTCTAAGTGTGTGTTTGTGTGTGTTTTATTATTGTATCCAAGGCAAAGCAGCCGTCTCTAAGTTTCCATCCTCCTTCTCCTCCTTTTCCTCCTCCTTTTCCTCCTTCTTTGGAGCGGCAATTTCCTGAAACGAGGCCAGGAAACTCTGCGTCGGCCGGTTGGGCCGAGAGGCAGAGGGGATTGTGGGAAGTGTGTGTGTGTGTGTGGGGGGGGGGGGTGACGGATGGGTGAGGGGTGACGGGTGAGGCAGGCTTTAAATAGACACTTTCTGCACGACACCACCGCACTTTGCTGATGTATACGAGCAAAGGGGACGTTTTAAGACAGAGAGGAGTTGCCTTTTTTCCAAACGGGGGAAAAACTGTGAGTGTGAAAGAGATAAATGTGTAAAGAGGTGATGGAGGAATAGAAGCAGAGAGGTGACGGAGGGAAGAGAAGAACAAATCAACTACAGGGTTAGATTGACAGGCACAAGAAGAAGGGGCTGACTCAAAGAACAAGTGGGGGGACATTATTGTCTGTCAGCCGCCCAGAGGTAAATGAGAACATCTGACCCACCCCCAATTTAGGACCTCCTGTTGGAGGTCAGGTACTGGCTCAGGTTTTAGCTCTGGTTTGGTCTCCACCATCTCCTGACTTGCCCTGACTCCTGGCTGATTCCCCGTGTCGTAAATGGGCCTTTGTCGCTTCGGCAAGTTGACGTTTGAAATTTACAAACCTGTAGAGCTTCGTCAAATCTCTTTTACATTTATCCTGTTTTGTTGTGGCCATTTCCGGTTTGAATTCTCCGGGGACGAGCAGGTGGCTAGCTAGGTAGGAAGATGACGTCCTCTCGGTTGTTGCTCCGCTACACAACAAAATTCATTCATCAAAGCTCCAGCTCCACCGTCTGACCCGTCTGAGTTTTTCTTCTGAGATCCATTTAAAAAAATGCCGACCGGGGGCCTGAGGGGCCGCGATAACGCTTCTAGATTGACATTCAGCTGCAGCAAGAAAACAAATCGCATGCTTCCTGGTCGCTGCTCATCAGCCTCAGCTCGGCGGCTCGGGCCGCTTATCGAGGTTGTGCTCACAGGTACAAATGCACACTCAACTACACAGTGGCCTGCTTCCCATTGGCTCGTTATCGTCCATACACCGCTTCCTGAGTGGAATGTGGAGGAAGGCTTGTCTCACTCAGGCACAATGTTGACATCCCTGTGTGTGTGTGTGTGTGTGTGTGTGTGTGTGTGTGTGTGTGTGTGTGTTTGTGTGAGAGAGATTCCTCAAGAGTGACCTCATTGGAGACTCAGTGTGTTTTTAACTAAACTACCCGGTTTGTGTAGCGCAGTGCGTGAACTTGTGAGTGCTGAGCGCTGACTTGCAGCCGGTACAGAGTCTCAAACCGCCGAATTGAGATTATAAAAAAAATAAGGAAACTGGATGAAACTGCCCAAAACACGACATCACATGTCATTTATCTGACGCTTTTATTCAAAGATTTTTCTCATAGACTTCTATACGATCTGAATTGTCACTCCTCTGGTGAGTTGGCTTTACTGTACGGAGCCAGAGGAAGCAGCAGAGCTACACGAAAACCCCCCAAAAAGGTCTAACATTTTCCCAAAGAAGTCGTAATTGTGGGAGAACATATTCAAACTAAAAAAAGAAAACTGTCTCACAGTAAACGCATGATAGGTCTCTACTGTGGATTCTCTCTCTCCCGCTCTGTGTCTGTGAAAGTTTATATGAAACATGTGATGACAAAAATAGATGACTTAAAAAAAGAAAGCCTCTCTTACACACAATTTGGAGTCGAGGACAGTCTGTGAGCGGCTCGTCTGCTGGAGTTGATTTCTGTGTGACGAATGCATAAGAAACGTCTTCTATATAAGGAGCTGAATGTTTTAGTTGCCGTTTTATATCTGCTCGTTAGAATGCGATAAACATTTCGGAATAATGACTCACCAACTGTGCAGGGATAACATTTATTACAGTGTGTGTTTATGTTGGCACGTGAGTTTAAAAAATAATGTTTTATCCCTGCTTAACATTACAAATCTTCAGTAAAACAATGTTTTGTTCATGTACTTTAATTTCACTATCATAGTGAACATAGTGATATCAAATCTGAGGAGTTGAATGTTTCAATAAAAGTCTGCCGAGATGAATGCGCTTGTGGCTTTTGATGCACACCAACACACATACACACACATGTAAACACACAAAATGTCAACACGCCATATCAACACTGTAGTTGTTAAAATACTTAAATGTATTAGATGAGTCAAATGTTTGCATAGAGATCAGCATTTTGTCTCACCATGAGTCTTTTTTTCACATTTCACCTTTTTTTGTTCCTTACCTGTCCGTCAATGGATCTCCTTGTCTTGTCCTCGTCTTTTAACACCCTGCACCCCCCCGGACCGGTTGTTCCTCTGCAGCCACGACTCCCTCTCCTCCTCCTCCGCCCCATCTTCCTGCTGCGAGGAGTCACTGGGTCGGGCCTTCGGCCTCCGAGCCGAGCCCTTCCTCCCACACCAGAGGAAATGTGTGGTCAGATGTCTGCAGCGTTCTCTCACGCACGGAGATAAAGGCAGGATGACACCGGCAGGGTGCAAACTGGTTTGACCCCTGACCTTTGAGGGGGGTTTACACCAGATTTGAACACTACACACTGATCATCCAGCGACCTTCTGACATTTAAAATGTGGCCATGAAGCCATAGCAGAAAAATGCACCTAAGTTTGCTATTGACACACTTGATTAGTTACTAAACACATTATTTTAGTATTTTGTAAAAAGGCACAAGCACTATTTCCAGTCATTTTTCATCTAAATTCCCACAGCAAATGGGTGGCAGATTCTCTTTAGACACTCTGCCACAAAACTCTGATCTGAGTCTGATCGGACCTGTTTTTAATGCTGGATGCAGAAAAAGGCAAAACAGAACCAGCTGCTCCTGGTCAGCGCGCCAGGTGAGGCCGTAGTGAGGGAGCAGATTGAGATTTTCCTCCTCCAGAAGTGGAGTGGAGTGCTTGTTTGTGGAACCAGGTGGAAAGAAAACACCCCCTAAAAATATCGCCCAAGAGGCGCTTTGTCGGAGCCCGAAGGTGAGCGGAGGGGGCCGGAAGGGGCAGAGAGGGGGTAACAGAGCGGCCAGTGTGTGGGCTGGTTGGCGAGAGAGGCGGCAACTGACAGTGAGCGAGCGAGAGAGAGACTTCGGGCATAATTACAGACTAATGGCGAGGGAACCCCTTGGACCGGCGAGGCGAGAGGGGGAGGCGGCCTGTGACTCAGAAAAAGGGATGTTTGTTTGACTGGCCATGCGGTTGGCTTCCCAATCGCAGCATAGCAACCAGCCCGACCACTTGAAGGGAGATTCCTTAAACGCTGCGTTTCATTTGGATTAAACGGGAACCAGATTCTGCACCTTATCGTGGCACCATGGCAACCGGGCCTGCCATTCAAAAACACCAAACAAAGTAGAAGCACCGATAGATGATTGTAACCTTTCCGTCAAATGGAATTCGTACTACTTCAAACCTCCAACACGGGGTTTTTCCACTGTGTTTAAAGTGTTGACAGCATGAAAAGTGGGAACGAACGCTTTTTCTAAAAGTCTCAGAAGTTATCCGCCTCTGAAAGAAGTGGGGAGCGAGTGTGTGTGGACAACGCCGCGCTGTATTTTGTGTGAAAGTGGACCGGGCAGCGTTCTCCATCTTGAGGGGGGAAACATTTTGCCACTAAGTAGCATCATTAAAAACCGAGGATTTGCCCGTTAAAAGAAGGCTCTGTGCCGTTTGGAAAGCCGTCCAGCTGTGGCCATTTTGTGTGAAAGCATCATTCACCATCGGGGATTAGTTTTCTGTGGAAAACTACCGGGGGAGGCATTGAGTGCGTGTGTTTCTGCTCGGTTCGCCACACCCTCCATGTGTGTGTCAGGTGTGGAAGCAGCTCAGGAATGAGAAGATCTCGGCGCGCTGAGGGTCCGTAACCTTTCACGCACTCAATAAAGAATGTGTGTTTAGAGGACCGTCAGCAGCGCCTTTGACCCGGGAGCGCCTTTCGTTATCACCACCTTCTCAGCAGCAGTTGGCGCCTCAAGCAAATACACACGTGTTGTGTTCAGATCTCCGGCTTCACAGGAGGGATGTTGCTCACTGAGCTGACACACAGAATGGTACGCTCAGCATTTGTGAAGCTTTATCTGCACTCTGTTCCCTTTATTATCACCATAGCAACACTGTTTGTCACAGTGGCAACACAGACACTTGTAATATTACTCACACACTCAGTCTGAGTCCTTTATCAGCCGTTTTATCCTTTTAACCCGGAGGCGTCAAACCACTGGTCCACTTACGAGAGAACTTTATATGCCCCCCCCCCTCGACATGTTTACTAGAAGTGTTTCTTTTTGTGTCGTTGTTCTCCGTCACAATGAACGCTGGGAAGTCCCTGCACACTGCACTTTAGATTTCAGCTATCACGGCAGCCAAACCAGAGAATACAAATTGGATATTTATTTGACTTTCAACATTTGGAAAGTCGGTCCTCCCCCCGAAAGGATTTCCTTACAGAAATCAGTTGCGTGCAGAATTCACATACACTGCCCACTCTAGAGTCCTGTAGCCTGAACGCAGCACGGTAGAAAGGAGACGCGTTGACGTTAGGGTGATGGATGGGTTTGAAGCATGTAGCATGTAGCTTCGCATTTTGCGTTTACTTTTCATAAAGTCCAACTTTTCCCCACCGCAACCACAGATTAGCTGTCATGCAAAGACGTTACAAACATCTTTAAAAGGAGAACTTTAACAAACCGCTGACGAAGCACAATCTCAGGTTTGAAGGAATAGTTGGATATTATCGCTTGTGTTTGGTTTCAGGTGATTTAAGTTCTTTGGTGGCAGAAGAAATCTGTAGGACAGCACAATAACCAGCAGAAACCAGCCAAATAAAACCAGGACAATGCACATGAACGGACTCACAGACAATAGAGAGATTTAGATTTAAAACATGCCGCATATGGAAGATCAAATGGAAACTTCACATTACCCATAGTGGTCATTTATGATGACTCGTCAGGATCCTCGAGCCTCCCATGAGCCCCAACAAGATCGCCATGACACCAACGGGGGACATTGTGTTCAGCTGTGGGAAAAGATCTTTTGAAGTAAACAACCACAGGCCACACATTAATGAGCAGAAGGGCAACACATCTGGGTGGAAAGAAATTGCTGTATCTGTTCAGTGGCATAGTTTCACAAATCTTGTTTTCGCCAAGTAGTGGCCGAGCCCTCGCATTCCTCCGCCTGATGGAGGGTGATGGAGCACACAGGGCTAAAAAAAAAAAAAGCAGACATCTTTAAACAGTTATTCGAAGCTTCCAGTCAGAGCTGCTGTGGTTTGGGATGTGTGGGCTGGTGCAGATGTGTGTGTGTGTGTGTGTGTGTGTGTGTGTGTGTGTGTGTGCTGATCCTCATGGAGGAGCCGGGTGTGTCGAACCCAACCCATGTTTGTGGTCAGAAGAAGCAGGAACCTCCTGAGCGACGGCGCTCGTGGGATCCCTCCTCCTGGAAACATCGACGTGACTCATTGTCACAAATCTTTAAAGTTATGTGATCTCGTTTCGGCTGTGCCCAGGTGGTTCACTCTACATTTTAGCCCTGGAATTAAATTACTTAGCTGAGGCTGTATTTTTAAATTAACAGGCCAACAGAATAGCATGATGTGTTATTATTAATTCACACATTTACCTAATTAACAGCGTTTCGTGAATATACTATAATAGCATACATTAAATTAAATGCGGATGACGTTAAGTTTAAAAACTTTCAAGGATGTACATGTAAATGGTAAGCAGAAACTTAGAGTTTATGCAAGTGCTCTGTGTGTGAAGTGTGAAGGCGCTTGGCACCATTCAGCTGCCTGGCATTGTGAAAATCTGCAGCAGCTGCTCCAACGAGTGATTTCAGAATCACTTTCACCTTTGGTTCTGTTTTCAGAAGTTTTAACGGCGCTGCTCTCTGGAAGTTTCACAACGGCGTCCAAGGGCTTCTTCTTTTGAAAGAACAAGTTTGATCAGAGTTGGAGTCATTATGAGGTTATCTCATTTGACGTAGACGTGTCTGAGAATTAAGTAATGGGCTTTTGTTGTTTTTTGCTCATCTTTTGTATATGTACTTTCATGAAATTTTTACACCTAACGTGTTTTTACTTTTTGTCAAAAACAGTTTGACCGAAAATTTCTTTAACTTTTTTCCATGACATTTAACAAAGTATATATGTTTTACAATTTTTTAGATCGGTTTTGATCCAAATAATTCCATCTTGTTTTTCAAAGCATTTTTAAACCTAATATTTTTTTACGTTCTTTTCAAAAAAAATTCAACTTTATATATATATTTTTTAAATTCCATGACATTTTTTGACTCAGTACATTTCGACTTGGACATCCAATTTCAAGTAGGTGTCAATGACGAGCATTAAAAAAAAACGTAAATCAAAACCATTCTGTTGATTTACTTTTGGATGTGCATCGTTTAAAGGAGGAATCCTCACACAAGCTGATCTGTTTCAGGTTTACCCAAGTCTGCAAGAAAAGGGAAAGAAATATGTGCTCTCTTTTACAATCAAACACTTGAAATGACGAAGTACCTTGCAATGACCTTCTATGCCAAAAAAATGTTTTTGCCAGTTGTCGGGTGAGTGTTTTGGCTCCGAGCTGACTCAACACTGGAAACATCGTACCAGTGTGGCACTGTGCATGACCCAACAGCTGCTCTGCATACCTTCCAGTGCTGTCATCCTTCACTTGATCCCAAATCCCTTTCAACATGGGCGGAAAAGACATCAGTACTTCTCACTTAAGAGAGCGATTCTTTGTCTGCCATCCGTGAGAGGAATTTACATCCACTTGGCACAAAGCGTGAAATCTCTGTCAGTCCCGGGATGACAGGGTGTTACCCAAAGATTACAGGGGATGCGGCGACCTCGTTCTGATCTTCTCATTGAGATGCGTGATTAGTGACTTTGTGTTTTGGGCTAAATATGAGCATGAATAAACTGTGCAGCTAAAGACGCGAGTAGTGATTTTGCCCCGGGGGGGGGAGGGGGGGGCTCTGGAGTTCTGACTGTTTATACTTCAGCGGAGAAGGAAAAGCAGTTGCAGGTGCAAACAGGCCTCCTGCTCAGCGCGCGGTAATATTTTCCATTTTTATGTTGTGACGCATTAAGAGCCCTTATAAAGAACAGCTTCATGAAAGGCGATCAAAGCGTCATTCAAAGGTTTTCCAGGCAACAATAGTTTCCAATGCGATCAAAGCTAGAATGCTGACTTTTCTATAGTGCTGTTTGGTGGATGGTTTCATTCACACTCCACACAATGCAACAACCCGAATCTAAAACCGCAGCTGTTTGTCAGGAAACAACAACAACACCTTGGTGAAAGTAACATTTCATTTACAATTCTTTCTATTCCGCATTTCACATATTTCAATTTATCTCACAGTCCTTTTTTAGATGAAAGGCCTTTCTCTATGAACAATCACACCACATGACACATTACTGCTGACATTTTACAGGTCAATGTGTTTGTTGTGACAGATCCCATCATTAATAAAACGATAGAAGGTAAAAGAAACCCGTAAAGAGCTGCGAAGGACATTTGGATAGGACATGGGATATTTCCTGGTTGGGGGGGGGGGGGGGTGCAATAAAACGCCAGCGATGATTTCATGAAGCGAGCAGCATTTACTTTGACACAACACAAATATCAGATAATATCAGAATATTTAGGATCAGCAGTCCTCAGACCGTCAAGTCAATGTGTTTCCTTTAGAAATGGTTTCAATACACCTTTGAGCAGACCGAGAGCAGAGCGACAGGTGGAACCCACCATCTGAGGCGTTTATGGAAAATGGTTTCAGGGGCAGAATTTTTTAGCTTGTTGCTGGATTTTTTTCCACCGCCTGGAACAAATGTGACAGTCAGTGCCTCAGGATGAAGGGGCCTGTCGGGGCATTTCTCTCTTTCCAAAGCCAACATCCTCCCTCACCCCCTCTCATCTCTCCATCCATCCACCACATCTGAGCAGGAAGAGAAGAGCAGAGGCTATGAGGTATAAATACTACTTGTACTGCTATTTCTGGGTCTGTGTGTACTTTTACTATACTGAGGTATGTCCATTCACTTTTTAAATTAAATCTTTAAATTAAGATATATATAAAATCTCCAGTTATGGCACTCTTGTGCTTTTATGTATTAAGGGAATGTGAAAATTAACATAAAATTAAAATAAACATTTTAAAAGTGTTTAAAATATGACCTCGCTGACCCCTTACTGTATGTGAACCGTTACGGTAGCTTAAATTACACTAAAACTGTATCTGTTCAATTATTTAAGATAAAGAAACTGAGCTGTGCATATTATTTTGAACCCGTGACCCTCGGGGGCCAGATCCGGGCCCCTGAACCGACAGGCGTAACTGCACATGGAACACACGCATCGCACTCTTCAGGCAGAATCGTGGCAGAATTTACATTAAACAGACAACCTCATACAAACAAGGATAAAGCTAGATACCACAGAACATATATACCCCACGCGTGTGTGTGTGTGTGTGGGGGGGGGGGGGGGGGAGACATTTACATATGTGTGTGTTTGTACAAAGACCATCACGCAAGCTCTGCTTGTGTCTGTTGTGCATCTGTATTTGCAGTCTTTTTTTTCTCTCTTTTGGAACAAAACTTTTTTTACTCTCTTCTTTCTCTTTTTACGTCTCTCACTGATCATGTTTCACACGTGTTGATGTTTCTGGATCGCCTTGAATTGGACTCAAATCCACGATGTGGCGAGGGCCCGTTCTCTGGTACTTGCTCTTGTCTCAACCTTTTTCTTTATAATTCTTTAAGCTGGATGTCATATTTCCTCTGAGGTGATCAGGCTGTGGGCAAAGACCCCTAAATAAGAGTCAAGAGCAGATTGGGGTTCTTCAGCTCTTGGCCAATCAGATTGTGTCGACGTCCTTTCTTCAGGGGTTTTAAGAGAGGAGCAGAACCGCACCTTCCAGGCTGATGCCTTAGCACGAGCCTCATTTCAGCCGATCTGCACGTAGTCTGAAACCCAGCTGGAGTGAAAATTAAAGGACACATCATGGTCATCTGCATGTTTGCTTGAAGATGAAGGCACTGTATTATGTGGCTGCGAGCTGGGTTTTCTCCACCGGCGCTTCAGGTGACGTGCGTCCCGTCGGGTGGAACAGGAAGCCGACTCGCACTGCGTGTGAGCTGATTTCATTGTTCCCCCTGGAAACAAAAATGCATCAGTTCCCTCTGAAGTCAGAGGAAAGGTTTCGCTGGCCCGGATGTCCTGGAATGTCCTGGGATGTGATGGAATGTGGCAGTTGATTTCATTTAATAATCAACCTGCAGGATCCAACCTGAAGTGGAGCTGCAAACAAATACTACCCGTACTTTTGATTTTTACAATTTGTTCGCTTAACAACGAACTTCAAGCTAGCTGAGCTTTTGATTTTTTCTATTTCTGTCAGAATTTCAACCATTTGGCTCGTGATTACTGATCGGTCGGTTTTCTTCTTGTCCATAAAAGCCTTCTGAAACCCAAGTGAACCTTCAAACGACAAGACACATCTTAAAACCTAAACCACAACTCATCAAACTTCTGGCTTCAAAACTCCTTGAGCTCCAGGGAGGTCGTATACTTGTGTTCTCAGATCAGCACCGGGGTCGTTTAAATAGCATCACAGGCTGGCTGAGATGGACGTTCCTCAGCACTTGGACCCGACAGCGCAGCAGCTTAGAGAGGTATGCTGAGAAGATGGATGCTGGTTGTAATGAATATCAAACGAGATGGGGCAACACCTTCCCCTGCGGCTCTCTCTTCCACCCACATGTCCACCCACATGTCCACCCTCGGGCCGTCCGTCTCTCCCCCTCGCTGAATGCTGGTCTGTCAGAATGCTCCTGTGTGCGTTAATCCAGGAGGGCTTTCGTGTGGCATTGTCGCTGCGCTCTGATCCAGGGGTCGGCGTTTCTGCTTTGCTGTCACTCGCCGTCCTGACCTACTTCTTTTTGTTCTATTTGTGTGTGTGTGTGTGTCCGCGTGTTGCGTCCAGGCGGGGACGCCTGAACAAAAGAGGCTGCTGTTTACAGGCCGCTCCTCAATAGGCAGGACGCTGGACCTGCCGCATCAGAGCACAGAGGGCTGCATTTGGAGGAAGACAAGCATTCTGTTCACAGAGCTCCAACAAAAACGTGAATGAATACAAATGTAATCTGTATTTAATCTGTATCCATGTTCTTTATAGGTTTGGGAGATGATTCCTTTTCACGCCCATTTGAACGAACGCGATAGCTCTGGAACGCCTGGAGGGAATCGCCTCCGATTTGGCACAAACATCCTCCTGGATTTGAGGGCAAAACAATTAAAATGTGGAAGAAAAAAGATAATTTGGGCATCACTCATTGTGACAATTTTTTCACAAATGCCTTTTTCAGGGATGATGACATTTTGGACGGACAAGGAAGCAACTGGTTGGAGGAACAACAAGGAGGCGTCATTTCAGTTTAGGAAGCACTTCATACGTTTTGATTACGTAAACAGATTAAAAACTGTAACACAACAACACTTTGGGACTTGAACATCTTCACCCTAACCCTTGGTAACTGATGAAATATATTTTCCACTTAAAAACACTTCAAAAAAGAAAGAAAGAACCCCTGCAGGCTGTAGTAATCATGCTTCCTCACATGGGGTTCGGGGTAGTGAGCCCTGTTGGCTCCTGGGTGTCCATGGCGCATGACAGCGGAGCCAGTCGTCACGGAGCCTTTGAAACGGGCACGAGGATGTGACTTGAAGCCTTGTTGCGTCTCCCCTCGGCCCCTCGCTAGGCTGCTTTCCATACGGGGGCGGGGTGGCGCTCTAGTCTGGCGCACAGCGCACCGTCACCGGCCGCCGCTCCGCCTGCACCGCCAGTCCCGTCCGAGCGCACGCACGCAACATGGGTCTGGAGAAGGAAAACTTGGGCACCAGCATAATCATGGACGAAGACGAGTTCAACAGAACCATAGAGCCGATTCTGTCCAAGAAGGGGAGAAGCGCGCACCCGGCGGAACCGGATCGAGATCCGTACGACATGAACGCGCACCTGAAGGTAAACACGGCGGTGGCAAAGTGAAACTACAACCAGGAGCTGCTCGCTGATGTGGGCTGATGGTTTTCTCACCTGGAAGTCGCGTCAACCTTTCATCGTATCTAACTGTTAAACCACCAACAGGTCGGCTTCGATGACGTCATTGCGGAGCCCGTGTCCGCGCACAGCTTCGACAAGGTGTGGATCGGGAGCCACGCCGCGTTCGAGCTGGTCAAATATCTCCTTTACCGCGTGCTGAGCACGCTGCTGGCCGTGCCCGTGGCTTTCATCCTCGGACTGGTCTTCGGGGTGCTCAGCTGCATCCACATCTGGTAGGGAGAAGCCCCCCCCCCCACCCCCTCCCTCGTCCCGCAGGTTTCTCTACCGGTGCTGAGTTTAGACGCGCGCATTTGGCACCGGGCCAAATGTTGGTCATAACAAGAGAATTATTCTGCACACAGATATCATACTAGAGGGATGCCGTGACATGAAATTCTCCCTTATTACTTATAAAAGTTCCAATAAACAACAGAGTCATTCAAAAATATAAGAAATAAAGCCGTCCTGTAAACATCATCATTTACAATACAAAGATCATTTTCAAGTATTATAGTAATTCACGATCTTCAGTCTGATTTTTTTCCCCTCGCCAGCGTACTTGCTTTGGCTCTTTAAGGGCAAACATTCTCAGAAGTTATTTTTATAGTATGACGTCAAAAATTCTTTTCAGTGTTGTTTTCATACTTTTATTTGGACAGTGATGTCATGCATAGTTCGTCTATATGCGCCTGCATCAAGTTTAACCAGGTGCCTCCAGGTCATTAAGACGTGCCTACAACCCAAACGGTCTGTTCATTACTTGATGAAACAACACTTTATGCCCAGAAGTCTGCCCTCCATGGAAAGTTTGGAGGAATGTTGAGCTCCATTGGTAGAGGGGAGGGGGGTGGAGAGGGGGGACACCCTGTGCGTTTTTCTGGATAGCTGGCATTCTAGCAGCAGCACAGACTGGTTTGCAGACCAGAGTGGGACATTATTTGGATGGAGAACTGACCTTTCACCTCGGTGAGGTCGCGAGACGATTCCTTCGGTATTCGCCAATCGAGGACGGAGCGGTGACACTGAGCCAGTCGATACCCGGACGGTGAAGAGTCCACTAAGAGTGATTGTTATTTATCTTAAACAAGTCACGGTTATGACATTTTGAAACACTATGGTCTCTTTAACATGTTATCCAAATATTTCCACGTGGCGGTTTGCATTTCAATTTCAGTGAGTTAAGGCGGACATTGAACATTTTTGTTGTAGTTCTCAATATCAAGCAAACTCATATGCATCCCCCCCCCCCCTCCTGTAGCGATGGAGCTCATTAGATCAGCCGAAAACCAATCGTTCAGTTATACTGATTGAAAACCTGAAAATGACCATCTCCAGTCAAGTCCATCTCCAAAGGATCCAAAGCGAAAGCGGACTCACGACACGCGTAAAAAATAAAAGTAAAAAAGCAAACTTAAAGCATCAGTCCCTGTTCCTTTGTGACCTTTGACCTGGTCCCTCCAGGTTGGTGATGCCAGTGATCCAGAGCTTCTTGATGCTGTTACCATCCCTCCAGGTGGTGTGGAGGAGTCTGACGGACATGTTCGTCACGCCGCTCTTCCGCAGCATGGGGAGGAGCCTGACCTCTGTTCAGGTGACCACCACCGAGTGCTGATCCCTCAGCAGAGTGGGACAACGCGATTGGCCGATGCTTGCAGTGGAATACACGACCTCTTTACAAAGTTGAACGTAAAGTCCTGAAGAGTGCCGTGCTAAGTACTTGAGACTTTCACCCAGGAGACCGCCGAGTCCCGCGCGGAACCAAAAGTAAACGCAACATTAAGCGCGAAAATCCAGCTAGAGCAGATTGTTACGGTTGTAGTGTCGTTATTTCAACTAAACCATTTTCTAACATTCACAGAGTAGTTTTTGTTGCTTAAACCTTTCCAATCATTTCAGGATATTAAACCTGTGACATTGTACCTTTCTGCTCAGATGAAATTCACGAAAAAGATTTGGGTCAAGAAACATATCTCTTTGTTTGCAAAAACGCACAATTACAACATTGATTTCTATTGACTGGGTTGAAATTACTACAATGATACATACATAAAACAGTTTTACGAATTTGACCCAGTGTAGGATACAATTGAATATATTTTTCTGTTGAGTGGGGACTCTATGCTGTTTTAGGAACAGTAAACCCTAAAAGCATACTCACATAGACAACAAGCCTCGGTGTCATTCCATCTGCTGCTCATCTCAACCTCATACTGGCGGCCTGTAGAGTTTACCGAAGTAAGTCTTACTGAAACTATTTGTGACTTTAGAATAGTCACAAACACCATAGAAAATCCTTATTTTGTGACCAAAAGAAAAATTCTCACTTTTTTTACATTTTGACCAGAGAGCCGTTGGATCAGCAAACACACTGCTGACCCGCTGAGAGATGTTCGATTTCTGCTTTTTACTATATTGTGTATATATTGCAATTAATTCAGCTAGAGGTATAATATATCGAGTCAGAGTCTGAGGAGAGTTTGTATGTATAAGAAACGCTAAGATGCAGCTTGTTGCACATTTCCAGGCTTATTTTACCTTAATCTGCTGAGTGGATTCCACAGTTTATTCTGTTTATTCCGTATTCATTTCCTTTCACACGGTAAACTATTCGCAAAAGAGTTATTTCATCATGCTTGATATTATGCGAGGGGGGCTTTCTAACTTATTATTTTGCGACGACCAGTTCTGAACATTTGCCGCGTGTGATGAAGGAGTTCCACATTCCGTGCCGTGGTTGGTTGGAGCCTTCGTCCAGCTGAGACCGGTACATGTTTCATTCAGAGACGAGTCAGTAGGCTGAGTTTAACATTTCTACAGCCACAGGGGATCAGACAGTAGGCTGGCACTTGAGTTTAAGGTACAAAGCCTGCACGGTTCACTTCTGCTGTACAATTCTGATGTTTAAAAGGAAAAATCAAGAGAGGAAACGTGAGAGTTGTGGGGCGTTCTGTACTCATGTGTCATTTATAAATGCAAAGCCACCTCTCGTGTTGGAGGTTTTCTGTTATCGTTTTTACTCCCATGAAACATCCGGCCACGCCCGTTTCATAGAAGTTAGTTGCTAACAATGCTAACGCTACATGCGGTTGATCGAAACTTTTTGGTGAACCATTCAGTAAAAGTGCTGTTAAAACAAATAAGAGGAACTAAAAAGCCCCCAAAAGACGCTCAGCCGAGCCATCATTTGGGGAGTTACGGCTTCGTTGCGCAATAGTGTAAGACGCAGGTGTGTGCGTGGCAAACACGTAGCCCTGATCAACCCCAGCTTCTCTAGTAGGGCAAATAAATCATAATGTGACACGTATCCATCTGTCTGTAAAACACTTTTATCTGTCAGAATCGTTATCTTCTATGAGGTCTTTGCTTTGTGGATTATACTCGTTTTGCAGCTTTCGCCACAAATGTGTTCCTCATGACCGAAATAAAGAGTTTCCCTCGGGCTTCGTTCCTCTGCGTGTGGATTCTTCTTCTTTTTCTTCCATCTCAGGGGACGAGTCTGGTTGAGACTCACAGCTGAGTGCCAGAGAGGCCTCGTAAATCACCTCCATGATTGCACAAGACGAGCGGCGGCCCGATGGAACGAGACCTGCGACCTGCAGGCCTGCGCCGGCCTCTCCACCTCTTTCAACAGATATTTCTCTGTTGCAGTGTCCTTCGGCCATAAATGCCTTATGTTCAGTTCCTGAGCGTCTTTTGTTCGGACTTGAGCTTCTCCGGCACACACCCTCTTTGTCTTTTTCTGTCTTTTCTTTTTAAGGCGAGACGCCACATGCAAAGACGTGCACTGTTACGTTCTGATATTTTGGGCTGTTTGGTGTCTGTTACATTGTTGTAACATTAGTGTCTTAAAAATGGCATTTTACTCAAATTCAATACGGAATCCCCACTTCAGCCGTTCTTACATCCACCAAACTGTGCAGTTTCCTTCCTCCCCGGATTGTGAAGGGTTCCACAGAGGGGTTGGTTCATGTTTGGAGAGTTTAATCTTTGGTCTGCTTGACTCACTGTTGACTTCGTTGCTATGGTCCCTCTCTAATATTCAGGGGGTTCAGTCTCGTGTCCACTGAGCTTAACAGAGCTCATGTGATAGTTTCTCACACCCTGTGTGTTGGTCAATAAACCCATCTGACCAGAAACCACAAGATGCCTCGAATCAGAGCAAACAATTATATCAGCTGTAAGTGATTTAATTACATTTAACCAGCTGAATCCATTCTAATGCCTTCATATCATTGGTTTCCTATTAGGACCATTTAAAGGTACTCACCACATGTCCACTCTCTCTGTGTGTGTCTTGCCTCCAAGGTGAACAAAGACTGTAAATAAATGGACAACAGGTCTGGATAGCGTAAATTGTTGCTGCAATTAACCTTAAAACTATGAACTACCGGACAGTATAATCCAAGTGTCTCTAATCTTAATCTTTAAAAGCTTTTAATCTATTTGTATATGTAAAACATGCATAAACCGGGTCCATCCCCCTCATCTCTTTTTAAAACGTGCACATTTACTTCAATTCATCAAAACATATCTCAGTTTTTTCATTCTTCGGTCAACTTGTCGGCAAAAGTAGAAAATACCGTTTCTTCCCTATTCAAGGTGACACATGTGTGCATTTGAGACACAAATGAACATTTTGGGTTGATGTTTTCTTTGAGTTTATCTCATTTTAAAGGGCAGGCATCTGTTTTTCAAGGTCATAAAGGTCGTCCTGGAGTTGACCATTCCCTTTGAGCGTCATGCTCCACACACACAATCAGCTGGACCAACATGTTCTGGCAGTCATTTGCATGTTTGATAGTGTTATCATAAACTGCCTCAGCGTGAAGCTATTGCAGATCCTGCTGGTGTAGAACCACGTTCTGTCTCTTCATGAAGCGGAGATGTTTGGGTTCTGGAGGCCTCAGGAGAAGTCATGTGTCAACAGAACTTTTTCTGTTTTCTGACTTTGACACCAAATTAGGATTTTTCTTTACTTTTTCCACATTTTAAAGTTCATCCTTGAAGAGAATATTCTAAAACGACTGAGCGTCCGCAGCTTATTGGATCAATATCACAATATAGCGAAGAAGGTTAACTATGTTTCCAGATCAAGTTTCAAATCGCTTGAGAAGTATATGAAAATATTTACAGTACCCTTTATGTAATAGCTAAAACCAGCGGAATGAGAGAAAGGCAAATGCACTTCATTGCAGCTCACTAAGACGGGTTGAAAAGAGCAGAATGCTGAGAATTCTGAAGACGGACTGTCACAAAACTGTGAAGTTTCCAAGAGACTCAGGAGATAACTGTTGGAAACTTTGCACTCTTTAGATTTAGTTGAAGCATCTTTGGCTCTTTTAATAATTAACAACAATTACTTCATTCATTCAATTCATTTTTATGTTATTTATTTTCTAAACTTGTTTAATGTTTGAATAAATTAATGTGACGTTGATGAATTACTAATTAGTACAATAATTAGTTACTAGTCATGTTCAGCATATAAATGTTGTCACTGATCTGCACACGTTTAAGTTGCATATATCTACATCCACGTGGTTGTGGATGCACGTTTTTCTCAACTTGCATGTTGCTCTCAAATGAAACAACACGTTAGAACCCTAAAATATTGGGAAGTCGATTATTACCCGAGTGATCTTTCCAGCTGACACACCCACTAAAGGCTCCCATCACATCCAGCTGAGTGCGCCAGCTGGTGTGCGTCCAAGGTGAGTTGATCCAAGAATGCAAACAAACCAGAGTGACCAGCATGGCTTCACAACAGCTGAGAGTGCCAATACACTGTCTGTGCGTTAATTAAGCTGTTGTTTGTCAGAGGACAGGTGGCAGACTGCTTAAATAGTTCAATAGCTGCTGGTTCATGTTGAATGCTACTTGAATTTGCTTTATTCATTTCTCTTTTGATTATGTTTTCTTGCTCTCTATTCCTTGAGTGGGTCTCCCTCAGGCTAAGGTACGGCACATATCCACACCTTGCCAAAACCATTCCCTGAACAAAAGGGTGGTTATGCCCTGCCTCGATCCCCAAGTAAAGTCATTGCACCGCAGTTTACAGTTACAACACAGCTCTTCCCCCAGGTAGAGACAGGTTTCAGGGCGCCTCCCCCCGTCTTTGCTCACAGGTGACTGCGAGGACGCGCTGTGCGAGAAGAAGAAGAGGAAGAGGAAAGCACGGAGGTCTCCCTCCTCCTCAACACTGGCATTAAAAGTCTGGTCACGTTCAGCGAAAAGGGCAGGAGTTAGATGACCACGCAGGTCCCTCATTCCGTCTCCACGCCTCCCCCTCAGCTTCAGTGGCTTCTCGTCCGTTGCACGAGCCGATCCGTTCAAACCTGAGGACAGCATGACAGGAGGACTGAAGGACGGAGACACAGA